>NW_004797397.1:72708-75007 GCF_000002075.1 Aplysia californica
AGAGAGAGAGAGAGAGAGGGAGAGAGAGACACAGACAGAGAGAGAGACAGAGAGAGAGAGACAGAGAGAGAGAGAGAGAGAGGGAGAGAGAGACACAGACAGAGAGAGAGACAGAGAGAGAGAGACAGAAAGAGAGAGAGAGAGAGAGGGAGAGAGAGACACAGACAGAGAGAGAGAGAGACAGAGAGAGAGAGAGAGACATAGAGAGAGAGAGAGAGAGACAGACAGACAGACAGACAGACAGACAGACTGACAGACAGAGAAAGTGAGGGGGGGGGAGGGACGTCCATAGACATTCCCAGAAATCAAAAAGTAAATGAGAGAGTCATAAATTCTCTTCATTAACTCACCTAGAATATGGAGCGCCCAGTACCCCCTTCATTCACTCACCTAGTATATGGAGCGCCCAGTACCCCCTTCATTCACTCACCTAGAATATGGAGCGCCCAGTACCCCCTTCATTCACTCACCTAGAATATGGAGCGCCCAGTACAAGAGAAAGTCCACATCACTACCCCCTACATTCACTCACCTAGTAAAGTCCACATCACCACGCCCTTCATTAACTCACCTAGTATATGGAGCGCCCAGTACCCCCTTCATTAACTCACCTAGAATATGGAGCGCCCAGTACAAGAGAAAGTCCACATCGCTACCCCCTTCATTAACTCACCTAGAATATGTAGCGCCCAGTACAAGAGAAAGTCCACATCGCTGGCGGCGTTGGCCAGAGCACCCACAGTGAAGCGGGAACACATAAGAGCCAGGCCGTTAAAGGACAGAACGTTGGTCGCCTGCTGCTCGGACAGACCTTTCTCTAAGTTGAAACTTTGCAGGTGGATATTGAACGTCCCGCAGCCCGCGTTGGCGAGGAAAAGTTGGAGGCACAGAATCCAAAAAGAGACATTGAGAAAAAGCGGTGGGTATGGCGTCATCTCTCTTTCCGTTGGTTCAGCTAGACTAATATCGCTGTCTTTGTGGGCGGAGTTTATCGAAGAAGGGGCGGGGATTATGACGTCTTTTTTCAGCAGTTTGGAGAGTGATAGGTGGTGTGAAGCGGTGCGCGAGTGTGTTTTGGTGGTGTCAGAGTGTACGTCGTGAGGGGGAGGGGGAGGGGGCAGGGTCACGTCCAGATGGCGTGTGGAGGCAACCAATGAGAGAAGAGATGGGTTCCGAGACACGACCAGTAGGTGGAGACTGGGGCTGCGGTGGGAGGAGCTAAGTGTCCGAGTGGAGTCGCAAAGAAGAAGTTCCTTGTGGCTCCGCCCCTTTTTCTCCAAGCTTTTTGCATCCACCAACGGGCTGGTCGCAAGGGACGCGTGACTGCCAACTTTGCGAGATGAAGAAGAGCCGAGCTCAATATCCAAAAGTCTGTTATGTGGGTGGGGACTGGATACCCCGCCATTTTGAATCGTGTGCTGCAAAAGATCAGCGTCCAAGAACTTTGGGTCGGTTCTAGCGTCCACAGAGTTCTTCGTCTTTTTGAATAAAGAAGAAAATGTGAGATCAGATTCGGACAATATCAGTCTACTACTAGCTTCTTTATCTGAGGCTAAAGACATTTGTTGATCCTTGTCTTTTTGATTGATACCCCTATTCGCTTCTTCTTCATGGGAAGCCGAACAATTTATCATTCTATGATCAGGGTCAATAAAGAACTTTTTATCACTGTAGTTAGACTTGCGAGAATTCCCTCTCAGCTCCTGAAGACTTTGCCACTGCCGGGAATTTCCATTTTCTGCTATACATGTAACGTTTTTCTGTGTCAACGGTTTTTCACAGGATTTAACGCCCCCAGACACACTTTCTGACTGTTTTATCGGAACCCCCAGATCCACATCTGCTTCGGGGACGGTCGCTATTACCAAATTACTTCCAGTTCCAGCTTCCGAGGCTTGCAACTTCCACGGATCTTTTTTCCCCTCCACCGTTGTTATCTTCATCATATTATTTTCTCCGACCAGTTTCACGTTCTCCTCTTCGCAAGTGCACTCCGAAACGCACTCAGCACCCGAGACGTCAGTTCCTGCAGCACCCGTGACGTCAGTTCCTGCAGCAGTGACGGTGTAGCAGCACGTGATCCCCCCTCGACAAGGCTTGTGGCACGAGCGAGACTTCCTCTCGTGGATGGGGAACATGAGGGCCCCGGCCACACACACATGCAGGCCCGCCCCTCCCAGCACGACCAGAGCCTCTCGCCAGCTCAGCTTGTCGAACAGGAGCTGAGACGCCTGGGGGGAGGGGGGTTGAGGGAGGAGGGGTAGAGTGGGGGGAGGGGGAGACACAGACAATGATTTGT
>NW_004797397.1:75235-77984 GCF_000002075.1 Aplysia californica
AGAGAGAGAGAGAGAGAGAGAGAGGGAGAGAGAAAGAGAGGGGGAAGGAGAGGGAGGGAGGGACGGAGGTAGGGAAAGAGGGTGCACTCTATACAGATATTATACTAATTAATGTAACAGTACACAAAGTATAAAAACAAAACGGCAGTCGTCAAAGAAAACGATTAAGCTCCTCAGCATTTTAATGGGCTCGTCTCAGTGCATTGTGTGAACATAATGCACAGGTCGTGTAGCACCAATCACTATAGGCTACAGATATTTTACCAAATGTTACAGTACATATTTATAAGCAGATTTTACACTGAATGTGACACAGTACACCCTATGCAAACGTTACACCAAATGTAACAGTGTATTATATGTGAGGTGTGCTGACAAAATGAGCTTTCTTTCGGGTTTTAGCCATAAGAAAATTGATACATCAACTTTTTAGGTGGAGTTTATACAATTTGTAAGTATGGAATAAAAAAAGACACGGTAGACTTGAACAAAATGGAATCAACTAAATTTTTCAAAATCTGACCTCTGTGTTGATTTTCGGCCTATATCTCCTTTCTTGGATAGCGAGAAGTAACTCATTTTGTCAGAATGTCTCACATATACAGAATGTTACACTGAATGTGACACAGTACATTCTAGACAGACGTTACATCTACTGTTACAGTACTCTGTACAGATGTTACACCGAATCTTACAGTGGACACTATACAGAGATAAGTATTAAACTTTACAAGATGTTACAGTACACATCCAACACCAAAGAATCAAATGGTTCGGACATCTCATGCGATTACCAACACACCACCCAGCACAACGTGCGCCAACATAAAAAAAATTCGATCGCAACAAGGCAAGAGGGCGACCGAGAAAGACCTGGATAGATGGAGTAAGGGAAACATTAACCACACTCGGCATCCCCCTGACCCAAGTTCTCCGGCTGGTGGCAGAGAGACGTCTTTTTCTTCCCGCAACACCCAAAAGGGTATAAGCGGCGGATAAAAGTAAAGTAAAGACAGCACACATGGTCTACCTGAGGTGCCAGTATAATACCAAGGCCCGAGGCTGACAGAGCTATCCCGTTGACCATTGTCCGGCGAACATCGAAGTAGTAGTTGACTACAATGATGGACGCTGTGTACGTCAGTCCCAGGCCGCATCCTAAAAATTTGCATGAAATTAAAATGTTTTAGAGACAGGCTTATGATGTAATGACAGAGAGTGTAAAGTGGCGATGGGTCAAAGCATACTGCCACAGTCACCAGTAAATACATAATATAGACTAGATTGCTTGCTACTGAAAAAAGTAAGCTGAAGAACGTTTCAGTAAATAGCGCAGGAGATATTATACCGGTACTTAAACAGTGTTCTAGTGTATGGACAACTCTTTACAACGAAGACTATTAAAAGTAAATCGTATACAGCACAAAGTCAAAAGAATTTGATTTTTAGTAAGCGTACTACGGTCCTGCAACACAATTAGGTCTTATTATTTATAAGTGCCGAAGATTAGAGGTCTTAAAAGAGAGTAACACACACAAAACGGAAGGAGGATAGATGATGACGAAAGAAGTTTGATGGGAAAGAAAGGGCAAACCGCACCAGAGCACCCACCAACCACTCACATCAGAAGAACGAGTACAGCTATGCACAGCAACCTGGAGCATGACAAAATACTTGTACAGCAAAGTACAGCAAAGTACAGCAAAGTTCAACAAAGTACAGCAAAGTTCAACAAAGTACAACAAAGTACAGCAAAGTACAGCAAAATACAGCAAAGTTCAGCAAAGTACAGCAAAATACAGCAAAGTTCAGCAAAGTACAGCAAAATACAGCAAAGTTCAGCAAAGTACAGCAAAGTACAGCAAAGTACAGCAAAGTACAGCAAAGTACAGCAAAGTTCAACAAAATACAGCAAAGTTCAGCAAAGTTCAGCAAAGTTTAAAACAAAGTACAGCAAAGTACAACAAAGTACAGCAAAGTTTAACAAAGTACAGCAAAGTTTAAAAAGGCACACATCAAATTCCAATAGCAACAAAGTAACCAAATCCCGACAACGTTTAGCCAAGCATGACAAAGAATGTTCTAAATATGAAGCGTGCTGACAAAATGAGTTACTTCTCGGATCCAAGCCTTTTGGTAACAGATACATCACGCTATTAGTAGCTGAAGTTTTTACAATTTTTAAGTATGGAATAATAAAAGGCACGTTATAATACAAAAAGAATGTGGCATCAATAGAAAATCTACTCATCTGACCCTATAGTGTGGACTTTTGGCCAATATTTAAGTTTGTGGATTGCGAAAAGTATCTCATTTTGTCAGTACGCTTCACATTAATGTTCTGTTGTCTCCGCACCTGCAACAACTCCGAATGTGACCATGAGCATGCCCAGACTGTCGGCCAGAGAACTGGCAGCCAACCCGAGGCCCAGACACGCCCCTCCAGCAATCACAGACAGGCGGCAGTTGCCCAGGTTGGCGGTCGAACTGGACAGGGGACCTTAGAAGAGGGAACAGTTTAAACAAATACATCAAAGATTCAAAGACGACCTTACAACATGACTGTCCTGTCATATCAATGGATATCAGTTAACTGTGTTGTCATATATTACTCTCTCCCTCTCTCTCTCTCTCTCTCTCTCTCTCTCTCTCTCTCTCTCTCTCTCTCTCTCATCCATCCGTAGTCTCCACGATAACTACTGTGAGCAGACAGACACAGCCACAAACACAGCACCGACCCAACACTCAC
>NW_004797397.1:78114-79104 GCF_000002075.1 Aplysia californica
ATCTATCTATCTATCTATCTATCTATCTATCTATCTATCTATCTATCTATCTATCTATCTATCATATTCACGAAATTGTTGTGAAAGTTTTCCTGAAGACAATTATACAACAAAAAGGAAGACTTTGAGGGACTCCAGGAAACCCCGATCAACTACATTGCAAAAGCTGCCAAGTTGGCCTACGATAGAAAACTGCATCTATCCTTGAAGATCAACAGTAACAGATTATGAAACACTCGTAATGGACGGAAAGAATGTATTTGTGGTGCATCATGGTAAAATCAGGCGCTCGTCAAAATAGTTAAATCAAAGAAACCGTCATTTTTCTTGCCTTTTGAGCATTTTTTTTAGATTTTTTTTTTAGATTTTTCTTTTCTTCGATTTTTCTTTTTTTTCGATTTCTTTTTTTACTCAACACCTTTCATGCTTTCACGTACATTTAAAACCACATTTTGTGTTGATTTTACTATATAACGTTGATCAAAGGCACACAAAAATGAAAATTTGCAATGACCAACGTCATTCAAGCTTTGAAAATCTTTAAACTTTGGCAGCTACTTTCTCACAAACTTTACATCTGACACAGTATTTCTCTGGCGACCCCATCAAAATCAATCGCGAATATCTCAGCTTGTATTCAAGATAGAGATGGGTATTTTTTTTTTTAAATCGAAAGACAGACATGGAGTAACATCAAGAGGCTAGCCCAGGATAGAGAAAGGTGGAAGGTGTTTGTCCGTGGCCTATACTCTGGTGCAGGGTGAGATAGGTAATGATGATGAAGATGATTAACTTCACATGCCCAAAAATTGACGAGCGCCTGTTTTCCATCCAGTCTTGACATATTTTGTTTAACTACCACAGCATTGCTGCTTCGAAAGACAGATGGAAGTGGAGGTCCATGATCGCCCACGCCAGTCGGCAAGGCACCGGATGATGATGACCACAGCTACAGGCAAAAACATAAGAGGAATACATTTTTGTCGGGGG
>NW_004797397.1:79204-83910 GCF_000002075.1 Aplysia californica
AGGCAGGCAGGCAGGCAGACAGACAGACAGACAGACAGACCCCGTTTACTAGCTTGTTCCCTTTCTGCTGAGACAATCATTTGAAACAGCGCAATACAAAAAAATAACAGTAAATCACAAGCAAATCCCTCTTCCCCTCAGCCCAAAACAAAACAAAACAAACAAAAAAAAACGTAGCATTCACACATGGGCCTGTGGTAACTTATGGCAGGTAACAAATGGGTTAACAATAAATATTTGTCTCCAGATAACATATTTATGTTTATGAAGGAAACACGCAATCTGAGCTTATCAAGACGCTCAAAAAACAAACAACTCGGTCTGCTGCTAGTTGCTCTATGCTGTTGCCATCGTTATCATTGACATAAATTGTTGCCGTTGTTGCAGTTACTGCTGTTTGTTTTTGTTTTGTTTGTTGGGGTTTTTTTGTGGGTGTGGAGGGGTGGGGATGCCTTTGTAGTCGTTTTTGCAGTTGTCTTGTGATTCTCACAAGTTGGTTTCAGCTTTGAGTATAGTTTGAGTAAAGTACAAAGAGCAACGCATCGACACAATAAAGGTTATATATTTAGTGCAGGGAAAAAGCAAGAGACATATATAGACAGAGATAAAAGAAAAAAAGTTGGAGCAAACAGTGGCATACTCCAAACACTCGCCCATGTTTGATAGGAGGGGAAAAGCTAAGAGGGGGGGGGGAGGAGGGGATAAAATATTTCTGTTGTTGCCCTGAAGTTTTTAACTGTGCATGCCTCATACCCTTACTGTTGCCAAAGTCGTGATAATCAATAGAACAATATACATTATAATATATTTCTCTTGCAAAAGGGAGTGTCAACCGCACCTTCGTAATGTCACTTCCACCTAGCTCGTAAACGGCAGTTTTTATGTACTGCTAACACAAATTCCTGGAAAATCCTGACCAAACAAAGACGAGACGGGAGCGGAGAGGCGATCAATCATCTCTCGGGAGAACACTTCATGGTCCACTTTCTAATCGTGCTCTATCATGGAATCGATGCTTGCAAGAATATTAGCAATTCTGATTACAGCAAGATGGCATCCTGTAACCAGAATCGCAATTATTATTTAAAGTATGGATTCCGTGGAAGAGTGTAATTATAAAGAGGGCCAGTGGGTAGTTGGCAGGAGCTAAGGTGTGGTTTGCTCCTTCTTTCCTATCAAAAACTATTGTCCTTCTTTCTCATCCTCCTTTTTCGAGTGTGTTATTCTCTTTACGGTAGCACATATAATCTTTGGCACTTATATGACCTTATGGTGTTGCAAGTGCAGTAAAACTTTTATTAAGACTAAAAGTGGGCCTAAAACCGATGGACCACACCTCTCAAGATATGAAACGAGCGCACCTGTAAAATGGCATGTACCCCGTTCCTTGATCAATTCGATTTCTTTACGGAAGGCAACGGGTAGGGGGAGGGGAGGGGGGGGGACAGTAAAGGCCACAGCACGTCAAACGATTAACTTGAAGCTAAAAAAAAGCGCTCACATTTGTTCAACTAGTCGTTATTTGTGTTGGAGTGTATTGGTAAACGCTTTGATTCCCCCCGAATGGAAAACATTATTCTTATTGAGAATCAATCGAAACCTCCGTATTCCAGCTCCAATGTTGCATTTCAGCTTGGTCCTGAAAGCCATGGTTGTAGCAGCGCCCCTCCAAATTGTCTAAAATTGTGTGCACGCATGCACACAATAATTACTTTTGTCTTCTTCTGGTGTCAGGTCTGGAGCAGCCATTGGCGACCATGGTACACTACTCTTTCCTGTTGTCAGTATTTCACAAATTAATTATAACGACGAGTTGAACAAGTGTGAACGCACCACTCGGGCAAAGTTCAAAGTTAATTCCTACCATACTGTTTTTAGCTTCAGGCTAATTGTTTGACAGGTGAATTCTGTTTCTGGTGCTGTGGTCTCTGCTTTCATCCCCCCTCCCCCCAAACCCCACATCCCCCTTTCCCCCTTCCACGAGGGAACTGAATCGATCAAGGTACGCGTAACATGATATTATTCCGCCGGTGCGCTTCACACAGTGTCATATTTATAACAATCTTGAGGTCATATAAACAATCTCAAGAGGTGGTTGATAGCGTGTCCACACTTGTCTAGTCTTTCCTTAAATCAGGATATTCCAAGAAATCGTGCAAGTCGAGCAGAAACACGTACTCCAGTATACGAGCGGGGTGGGGTGACATTACAAAGGAGTGGCCACGCTTTTTTTGTTACGACGCGGTGGAATCAGGCGCTCGTTAATTTTTTTTGTGAATTCTTTTTTTTACGGGGTTTTTTTTTTTGGGGGGGGTGGCATAAAAACATCTACATTTTAAAAAAATCAAATTAATTTGATTAAATAATTTGCAAATCTGTGGGATAGACTGTGAGTGGGAAATCAAGTGACTCCTGCTTTATCGCATGGGCTGATTGCCAACCTAAAAAGTACAATCTGATCGAGAGACGAGAAGAGCAACAAGTGAGGAATACTTCGGTACCATAAATATTCTTCCAACTGCATGAGAGAAGAGGAGAGGAATATATTGGTAACATACCTCCCAACAGCATGAGAGAAGAGGAGAGGAATATATTGGTAACATACCTCCCAACTGCATGAGAGAAGAGGAGAGGAATATATTGGTAACATACCTCCCAACAGCATGAGAGAAGAGGAGAGGAATAAAATATAGGTGACATACCTCCCAACTGCAAGAAAGAAGAGGAGAGGGATATATAGGTAACATACCTCCCAACAGCATGAGAGAAGAGGAGAGGAACATATTGGTAACATACCTCCCAACTGCATGAGAGAAGAGAAGAGAGCAGTGATCCAGGCAGTGAGAGATACGCTCCCCTTGAACTCTTCCAGAAACACCACCTGTGGATGTTTTATATTGTTCTTTTTAGTTTTAGTAAAAGCTTTACGGCACTTGCAACACGATAATGTCATATAAGTGCCGAAGATTAGAGGTATTAAAATGATAATAATAATAAATAGCATTTATACAGCGCATTTCCACAAAGAAGTGCTCAAAGCGCTGTACAATAATACAAAGAACATACGCAGTGCATAGCTCCTATAATAATCCCCTCTCTCTCTCTCTCTCTCTCTCTCTCTCTCTCTCTCTCTCTCTCTCTCTCTCTCTCTCACCCTATCTCAAGACTGTTCGGAAAAATGCAGGTTTCTTCAATTTGATTATTTTGACGAGAGCCTGATTCCACCACGCTGGAATGTGTTTCTTGCTTCTGTTCCCGTATGTTTTTTGGAACATGATAATATGCAAGACGTGCAAGTTCCTTTTACTAAAATCATCTTATGATTTAAGCTCTCAATAAACGCCGAAGACAGATAATAATATATTCCCATAAGTACAAGGAAATCGCCACTTCTTTTCGCACGTCCTACGGCTGCGAATATGTAATAAGGTATTTTATTTTACCGTTTGTCTCATGAACACCAGTTTCTGTGAGGGTTTTTTTTTTTACCTTTTTGGTTTGTGATTCTAGATCTATACGTTTCAAGACAACTACACACCACCTATTTCCATTCAAACCACATTCTGGTGAAATTCGCGCCACAGAAGTCAGTATCTGGACCATCTCCAAAAATTCCCGCGACAAATGTCCTTACCTGGAACATCCCCAACATTCATACCACAAATGTCCTTACTTGGGGCTCCAGTGGCTAAGTGAGTAGTGAGTTTAGACTCAAGTAATATCCAGCAAGTGTCAGAGACACAGGGATGAGATGGGAGGTCACTGGGGTGTGTCCTTGAGCAAGACAAGACAACCCTAGCTCAAAACACAGGGTGCTGCACAGTGTCCTAACGATAACATTCCCGCCACAAAGTGTCCATACCTGGAACATTCCCAACATTCCTGCCTCAAATGTCCTTACCTGGAACATTCCCAACATTCCTGCCACAAAGTGTCCATACCTAGAACATTCCCAACATTCCCACCACAAATGTCCTTACCTGGAACATTCCCAACATTCCTGCCTCAAATGTCCTTACCTGGAACATTCCCAACATTCCTGCCTCATATGTCCTTACCTGGAACATTCCCGCCACAAATGCCAGCCCCGAGCACATGAGGAGATTGAAGTAGCTGGCAAGCAGTACAAGCCACGCCCATCCCCCGTCAATGTCACGATGACGTCCCATACTGGCCCCGCCTCCTTTCCCACACAGCTCCGCCTCCTTTCACACACAGCTCCTCCTCCTTTCACCCTGACAAATCCTGGCCCTGGAATGCATTGGAAAAAGCATAAATAAATCAATGAATCAATGTCTAATAACATTATTATGTCAAGATAAGCTCTTAACGCCGTTATAAAAATGTTATCCAAAGGTCAGATAAAGAGATATGTGACTTCGGATTGGCCCAAACCAAGAAAGTGAAGAGCATTGGAAACAAGTTCAAAAATAGTCACATGGGATTCGAACCAGAGATATGTGCACCATAGTGCAGCATTCGATCAGGGGTGCCGGATATCAGCACCACCAACGAGATTATCATCATAGAGTTCCAAATCACAAACAGACATCGCCGTTCATGGTTCGCCATTCATTTCTTTCCTCGGATGTTCTAAAAAAAAAAAACCTTTTCTTTATAGATTTATTTTCTCCCCTTCACTTATCTGTTAAGGTTAAGGAAAGCGTTTAACCGCTACAATACAGAACGTATACATTGTAGAGACA
>NW_004797397.1:84010-86138 GCF_000002075.1 Aplysia californica
CTAGTGGTCTAGAGATTAAGGTGTTCGCCTCTCTTTCGGAACGGATAGCGACGGAAAATTTCCCAGGATAGGCAGTGTCGGTCCGAGGCCCATCTACCCAAATAAAATGCCTAAATTCTGTCGATGGGGGACATAAAACTCCTACATTAGAAGAAGAATAAACTAATTGAAAGAATGGAGAACCTTAAATTTAAAGAAAGCAGGTTGTTTTTCCCTACGTGACAGACAGCCTGAGCTGAGGGAGATATAGATGTCGCGACGTGGAGGAATCAGGTGCTCGTCAATTTCTGGGCATATAGAGCTATTGATATCATCTCAAAGCTCATTCATTTGCCTTGCTTAGAGTGAAAAAAATATCCTTCTAGCTTGGATAGAGGTCGAGACATTTGCGATTGAGGAAGGCTGGGTAGCCTTGTTTCAGTGGTTAAATTAATGAGAAAATGGCCGCCAAAGTTTGCTAACTTCACTAGCTTAAGATTCCTTGAAAACTGAAAATTACACTGTGCCCACAAGGTTTTTAAGTAAAATTTGCATGGAAATATGTTTTCATAGGAACATAAAGGTGTTCGGCCAAAAAACAAAATTTCGATAAAAATTGCCAAACTGGTGGGAAAATGACTTTTTCTACAATTTCATTATTTCGACGAGCGCCTGATTTCACCACGCTGTCTCACATTATTAGCATCCACGCAGACAGACGGGGACACCCGATACATAACTTCAGTGTACGAGTGACGTCGGTGGTCTAGTGGTTAGGCTACCGGACTCGTTATCGTGCGATTGCGGGTTCGGGGGTTCGAGCCTCAGCTCGGTCCGACGTAGTGTCCTTGGGAAAGGCACTTTACACGAATAATTATATTATTTTCCAGTTTGGCTCGGTCCTTTCGGAGATGGACGTTAAACTCCGAGGTCCCGCCTGTCAAATAATGTAATAGTGTTGGTGAGGCCGTTAAACTTATACCGGAGATGACAAGAGAGAGATATTTCACTCGTCAGCTGGCCACTATTCGCACCATGTTTTTTTTGGGGTTTTTTGGGGTCTCCTCCAATACATGTACTATTTCACCATTTTTCACCCCAGCGTGCGGGGAATCGAACTAGCGTCTGTGGCGTGCAAGGGGAAATTAATGTCCAACCATCACCGCACGTGTATCGCTCGACCAGCATGCACGTACAAAGGGAGAAGTTCTTCTTCAGAACTATAAAAAGAAAAAACAAAACAAAACAAAACAAAAAACAATGGAAAAAAAAACAACCAACATTAAAGATAAAGGTAAAAAGAAAGCCAGCATTTTACAAACACAAAAAAAAATTAATGGCTTAGCTCCAAGGAAAAAAAAGTTGGCTTTTCACAACAGCAAAACCGTCAGAACTTCTTCCCTTGTTTGTCCCTACCGCTGTCCGAACCTTTTTTTTTGACTGGCAAATGGAAAAAGGAACACGTTGTATTGTGTTATATATGAAGCGTGCTGACAAAATGAGATACTTTATGCAATCCACAAACGGTAATATTGGCCAAAAGTCGACACTATAGATTCCTTTTCGTAAATTTTCTATTGATTCCACATTCTTTTTGTATAACGTACCTTTTATTATTCCATACCTATGAATTGTAAAGACTTCACCTAGTAGCGTGATGTATCTATTTCCATAAGGCTTGGATCCGAGAAGTAACTCATTTTGTCAGCACGCTTCAAATATCATTATTATTTATACGATGAACAGCATTATTCTAAAACCGCGGTAAAATGGTTAAGTGTAACTCGTTACGATAGTAACAGTCTGGTGGTACAGACATGAACGTAAAACGCAACGGTAGATCTGCATAATTATTATGTTTATTAGAGAGAACAAGGGATGTGCTTAATATTCATTACCGCATGGAGCGTCAGATGGATGGAAACTCGTTTGCACGCAATTAATTCTACTCACTAGGCTACTAATCTAGGGAGAAACATGACGGTACATAATATTTTACATTCCTATCGACATAAAACTTTCGATCACTCGTGACAAAGGCTTTTTTTTTTAAACGCTGCCTAGTGTCAGGGATGGGTAGGATTAAATTATAGACTGTCCTGCATCGGAATCGAACTCGTGTCTTTGTGTTCATCCACCCCCCCCTCCC
>NW_004797397.1:86933-89880 GCF_000002075.1 Aplysia californica
AGACAGACAGACAGACAGACAGACAGACAGACAGACAGACAGACAGACAGACAGATAGATAGGCAAAATAAGTCAGAAAAAGAGAGAAGGTCATAGAAAAAGAGTCAGAGAGACATATAATATACGTTATTGAAGAGAGAGAGAGAAAGAGAGGCGGAGAGAAAGAGAGAGAGAGAGAGAGAGAGAGAGAGTGTGTGTGTGTGTGTGTGTGTGTGTGTGTGTGTGTGTGTATGTGTGTGTGTGTGTGTGTGTGCGAGAGAGACAGAGAGAGAGAGAGAGAGAGAGAGGGAGAGAGAGAGAGACAGAGACAGACAGAGACAGACACAGAGAGAGAAAAAGAGAGAGAAAGAGAGAGAGAGAAAGAGAGAGAGAAAGAGAGAGAGAGAAAGAAAGAAAAAGAGAGAGTGTGTGTGATAGAGAGACAGAGACAGAGACAGAGACAGAGACAGAGACAGGCAGAGAGAGAAAGAAAGAGAGAGAGAGAGAAAGAGAGAGAGAAAAAGAGAGAGAGAAAGAAAGAATGAGAGAGAGTGTGTGTGATAGAGAGACAGAGACAGAGACAGAGACAGACAAAGAGAGAGAGAGAGAGAGAGAGAGAGAGAGAGAGAGAGAGTAATATTCGCAGAACTCATGTGCTGCCCGTTGACATGGGGAAATGATTACCCAGAAGCCTCCACGTCAGAGCAAGTTGTGCGCTGCAGAAATCATATAATATGTAGATCTAGATCTAACTGTTGCTGAATCATTGTTAGTATTCTTTGTCTCTGAGGTTGTACAATTGATGTCCAGTTCTATTTCAAAAACTGTTTTGAGGCATTTAAAACGCTTCAATATGCTTCAACAATAGCACCCCCCCCCCTCCCCAAAAGCGCATGTACGAGTCCTTCATGACAGCACGGTGGAGAGTTTTTCAATCTAATACGGGGTGCCCACTACGGCTGGGATCGCCGATCGGGCCGATCGCCCGACTCGATCGCCTCAAAAACAAACATGTTTGTTTTCAGTTTCAGGCGATCGAGTCGGACGATCGGCCCGATGCAGCCGTAGTGGGCACCACGTATATTAGCCCACTTGCCTTGCACAATGACGACGACAGAACAATAGCCATGTTGGTTTTTTCGTTTTTTGTTGTTGTTGTTGTTGCCGATCTGTTGTATTCACCGTAGACACGCAAAATAACAACAACAACAACAACAACAACAACAACAACAACAACAACAACAACAACAACAACAACAGTAGCAACAGCTGCTGCAGCAACAACAACAAAACAAAGCTATAACAAAAACAAAAAGAAAAACAATTGGGTTTGACTTTTCTGGGAGAAGAGATGTATATTTGAGATTACTTTATTTTGCCTAGTGTTTTCTAGTGCGATAGGAGGATGACGACAATCTATGTACTCTCCAAGAACAGATTGGAACCTTTTTTTTTGTTTTAGTGGAGGTTTTACGGCGCTCGCAACTGCATAAGGTCATATGAGCGCCAGAAGATTAGAGGTGTTACAAGAGAGTAACAAACATAGAAAAGAAGGGGAGATAAGGACGATAGATGTTTAGTTTAGTGTTAGTACAGGTTTTTCGGCGCTCGCAAGATTGGAACCGGGAAAATAAATTAAAGGATTCCTTGGGATAGAAATGTCCATGAAGAGATTCAAACCCTTGTATCTCGTTCCATAAAAAGATGTCGGACTACCAGAGATGACAAATATAATATGTGAGGCGTGCTGACAAAATGAGTTACTTCTCACAATCCACAAAAGCAGATATTGACCAAAAGTCGCCACTAGGGACAAGTTTCTAGGTTTTCTACAGATGCAATATTCATTAAGTACTAAATGCCTTTTGTTATTTCATACTTACAAATTGTAAAAACTTAACCTGTATACATGGTAATGTATCTATTTTCATAGGGCTCAAATCCGAGAAGTAAATCATTTCGTCAGCTCACTTCACAAATGTCTAAAAAGCAAACCATAAAAGAGACATGAAACGCATCTCGCTTGACTCAGCTCACTGTATATTTTAGTTTTAGTAAGAGCTTTACGGCACTTGCGACACAATCAGGTCATATTATTTATAAATGCCGAAGATTAGAGGTGTTACAAGAGAGTAAAAAACACAAAAAAGAAGGAGGGGAGATAAGGACGATAGATGTTTGATAGGAAAGAAGAAGCAAACCGCACCAGAGCGCCCGCCCACCACCCACAGCTCACTGTAAAAGATTCGTTACTAATTCAATTTGTTGAAATAAAAGAGAGGCAAAAGCATCTTGCTCTACTTGTCTCACTGCAAAAGAGGCGCTACTGATATTTATTGAAAAAAAGACGCATAAGAATCTTGTTTGACTCAGATCACTGTAAAAGACGTGAAACTAATATTTGAGAAAAGAAGACGTGAGAATCTTATTTGTTGAAATAAAAGAGAGCCAAAAGCATCTTGCTCTACTTGTCTCACTGCAAAAGAGGCGCTACTGATATTTATTGAAAAAAAGACGCATAAGAATCTTGTTTGACTCAGATCACTGTAAAAGACGTGAAACTAATATTTGAGAAAAGAAGACGTGAGAATCTTATTTGTTGAAATAAAAGAGAGCCAAAAGCATCTTGCTCTACTTGTCTCACTGCAAAAGAGGCGCTACTGATATTTATTGAAAAAAAGACGCATAAGAATCTTGTTTGACTCAGATCACTGTAAAAGACGTGAAACTAATATTTGAGAAAAGAAGACGTGAGAATCTTATTTGTTGAAATAAAAGAGAGCCAAAAGCATCTTGCTCTACTTGTCTCACTGCAAAAGAGGCGTTACTGATATTTATTGAAAAAAAGACGCATAAGAATCTTGCTTGACTCAGCTCACTGTAAAAGACGTGAAACTAATATTGGAGAAAAGAAGACATGGGAATCTTATTTGTTGAAATAAAAGAGAGCCAAAAGCATCTTGCTCTA
>NW_004797397.1:89980-93289 GCF_000002075.1 Aplysia californica
CACAAAGCCGTTGCTATCTCTTCTAGGCTCCTGACTCTATCTGCAGCCTTTCCAGTGCTTCTCCTTGGCTCTTTCTTACTGCTGTCTTTCAGCCACACCTCTGATCTTCTGGTAGGAAAAATCTACCCCAAGTCTTCTCGGACACGACCGAAAAATCTCGGAGGTGCAAGTTGTGCATGTTAAAGATGCGATAAGAGTAGGATTCAACCGCCACCCGGACAAAATTCAAAATTTTCTTCCAATTGAAAACGTTTAACGTGTCCCGGTTGCTGATATGACATATTGCAGTTGCGAGCGCCGTTTGCTACCAACAGGCTATGTCCTGGTATTATTCTTTATAGTTACAGACAGTAATTATGCTTCTGTTGTCACTCAGTGTAAGCCTATTATATACTATTTTGATCACTTACATGCTGCTCAGACAATAAAAGTCTGATTACCTGTAAGAACTTTTCTGTTGACATTCACCCCTTGGCGCTCGTATGACCTTATGAAGTTGCGAGCGCCGTAAAAACGTCTACTAAAACAAAGACAATAAAACCACTGTGATCACTTACAGGTACAGCCAATAATAAATATACTATTGTAACTATGATCTTGTACTTGTCCAGACAATAGATTACTATGACTACTAACAGTTTAAGAATAGCGGTCCCCGTGGTTTTATACACCCCGCATAAATAAGCAAAATTTGATCATTTTTTGCATAAGTTCTGATTATTTTCCTCTATCATTCTTTGTTAAAATTTTGGTTCAGTTTGCAGAATTTCTGAATTTTCTTTTCCTAAAACCGCCGAGACAGGAATAGACTAGAACAGATGCAGTTTTTATGGCATGCCAACTCAGCAACCCTTTCAATTGAGATGCTGTAGTTTCTCAGAGTTCCCATGACCTATCTTTCACACGCCCCACCTCTTCCTTTGTATTCTGAGTGCCACCTGCTGGCGTCATAGGCTCTCGGAGTCGAAGCTGGCTGGCAAGGTAACATTCGTAACCGATGGCCAACCCATATTTTTTATTCTCTGCTCTTTTTTTTTGTCTATGAAATTTTAATGTAGGTAGGCTTCAATGCTAACATGAACAGTGTTGCTCTAACAACCTCGTTTCTCTGCCTGTCTCTTCATTTTTGTGGCATTTTGGGCTTTGCGGAGACATTTCATCTCACATGCACTGTATAATTTTGCTTTCATGGGTTTTACTTAATTAACCCATTCATTGCTAAGGCGTATCCACCAATATTTGTACAGACAAGATAAACGTTCAGTCAACAGACAGGGCTATAGTATATTTCATCTTATTTAGCAAAACAGATATTCACCATCGTAATTACATCTCCTTGTACTTGTACTTGGTAAACAAATAATTATGCGAAGAGAACCAGTTTTGGAAATTACAAACCAATTCGTCGGCACATCAGTGAATAGGTTAATGTCCAGGTCTGGCACTGGCAACATAATCTTGGTATAAACGTTGAAGGGACAATATCTTTCTTTGTATCCATGAAGGTGCTTGAATACGGTAGGATGGGTATGAGCTGCTAAGTGACGGCGTTGGCTTTTTTTTTGGAGGGGGGGGGAAGAGTGGTTCGTATTTCAATTTCTCTATCTGTGGACCCGTTTTCAATTAAAAGACTGCCAAGATATCTACACTCCTTGACCTGGTCTAACTGTTCATTATTCATTATTCCCGGAATATTCTTACATTCACGCTGACAGTCACAGTCAATGAATAGCTTTGATCACTTGCACGGCAAGACAACGTAGTACTATGGTTACTAGTAAATGTTCATCTTTTTTGTACCACATCTGTGCTGCCGTGCCAAGGCAGAGCGACGTATCTGCACTTTTTATGATTTTGAGTTACGTCACGCTGCCATCGGAAATATGGGCATAGAGGTTCAGTTACGTCTGTTTGCCCTAGTGAAATATCCTATTTGTGGTGCAGATACGTCTTCCTGCCTTTGACACAAGATGCAGAATGGGTATAGGTGTCCATTTAAACGAAGACACAATAATTAATAATTTTTGCTGATACGTCGGTCTGCCTTGGCAGCATGGCAGTGTATTTCTTTTATCATCCTGCCTGTTCCTCTCTCACCATAGAATCTGCAGCTCTTTATGCTGTATTATCGATCACGACAGTATTTGAGATGTTTCTTAGGTCTATGCCTGCTAATCTCTGCCTCGTCATGTACAGCCATGACACAGTTTCAGAATCAGAAGTTCTCAGGGTTTAAAAGTGAGGTGTGCTGACAAAATGAGTTTTCTTTCGGGTTTTAGCCGTATGAAAATTGATACATCAACTTTATGCAATATGCAAGACATACTGGCTGCTCGTTCTAGACAAACAGTTATGACTCTATTTCTCTCTCTTTATCTCTCTCTCTCCTTCACACACGGACTCACACTCACACTCACACAGACACAGGCACACACACACACACACACACACACACACACACACATGCACATACACACACATATCACTTAAAGGAGACGTAACCAATATTTTTTTTTTTTTTTAAAGAGAGGCAGAAAAAAACCATCTTGCTCGACTTAGCTCACTGCAAAAGAGGAGTTACAAATATTTATTGAAAAAAAGACGCATAAGAATCTTGCTTGACTCATACCACTTAAAAGATAAAAGAGGCTTAACCAATATTTATTTTTTCTAAAAAGAGAGGCAGAAAAAGCATCTTGCTCGACTTAGCTCACTGCAAAAGAGTAGTAACTTATATTTGAGAACAAAAAGAGGCATACGAATCTTGCTAAACCTAACTCACTCTAAAAGAGGAGTAACTAGTATTTGAAAAAAAGATGCATAATTTATAGAATTTTGCGAAACTTAACTCACTTTAAAAAAGAGACGTAACTAATATTCATTTCTTAAAAAGAGACACAATAAGCATCTTGCTGGACTCCGCTCACTATAAAAGAGGCACGTAACAATCAGGCCATTATTACATCTAATCATCTAATCTAAATCACTGGAGAGCGCAGCGACCCCTTGACCTTGATTGCCAGTCTGGGATAGCGTGCCTGACGTATCTGCTACCCTGGTTTGACCTAAATAGTGGCAGGTAACTGACCTCCAGGTAACCAGAACGCCTCACCTTCGGTGTATCTTTCGATGGGGGCAATAGCCAACAATGATATTATTAGGATTTTCTTTCTTCTGACATGCGTTATAATAATATAACAGCCTTATACAAAGAAAGAAGCTTGGTCTCAGTTGCACGAAAGGTCGGAGCCGACATGGTAGACTCAACGGCCCCCTACATCCGTCGGTCACACACACACACACACACAC
>NW_004797397.1:93389-96557 GCF_000002075.1 Aplysia californica
CACACACACACACACACAGACATCACACACACACACACACACACACACACACACACACAATCACACAGACATACACTCTCTCTATCTATCTACCTATCTATATATCATATCAAACTATCTATCTATCTATCTATCTATATTCTATCCTCCTCTTTGTCTTTCCATCTTTTTGTTGTGCAACCTGGTTTTGACGCGTGACGATCAATACCAACACGCATGATGTAACTCATTCTGTATGTAAAGTTAAAGTTTTTAAAAGCACTTTTTTGGGTAAGTGTTTTACGCTCGCAACTGCATAATAAGGTCATATGAGCGCGCTGGACACATTAAACATTTTCAGTTGGAAGGAAATTTTGAATTTTGCCCGAGTGGCGGCTGAAGCCTACTCTTATCGATTTTAGACCTTCAAGGGATCTTTAACGTGCGCAACTTGGACACGGGACCTCCGGGATTTCTCGCCCTTGTCCAAATTTTTTTATGTAGGCACGTTGTGCTGGATGGTGTGTTGGTAATCGCATGAGATGTCTGAACCATTTGATTCTTTGGTGTTGGATGTGATACTTGACATCATTTTGTGCCCACCATTTTTCTGACTACTGAGTTTCTGGTTTTGTCTCGTCTGGTCTTGTTTACTGCTTTTCTAAGACATCGCATTTCACAAGTTGTAATTCTTTGCTCCAATGTCTTGTTCGTGGTCCATGTTTGGCATTGATAGGTGAGTGTTGGGATGAATATGATGTTGATCATTCTGAGTTTTGTTGTCAAGGGGATGTTAGGTTGTTTCAATAGTGGAGTAAGCTGGTAACTAACATTATTGGCCTTTTGTACTCGTGTTTCAAAATCTCTGTTCCGTCGCCCATCCTCTGGGAATATACTTCCGAGGTACTTAAATTCTTGGACCTGTCTGAGACTGTTGTTGTTGTTGTGTATCCCGAGTGGTTCTGGATTACTGCTTACTTTCATTGTCTCTGTTTTGTTGATGTCGATCTTCATGTTGTTGTAGTTGTTACAGGCACTCATCAAACTAGTGAAGTAGGAGAAACCGACATTTTCCCGGTCGTTGGGCACATTTTAACAATTGTTTGTTTGTTTAGTTTATTTGTTTTGTTTTGCTTCGTTTTGTTTTGTTTTGTTCTGTCTTTGTACCCATTTTAAACCACATTCCTGAGAGGATTTTACAGAGAGACGTTTCTCAAAGGAAAAAAGATTAATTAATAAATTATGTAAATTTACAGTTTCCAAGACACTCAGTCTTTGGAAGTCACCAAACTTTGGCGGCCACTTTCTCGCTTATTTTAAACCTCTGGCATCAGATGCCCCTCCCCTCTCCCCCACCCCTCCAACACCCCCCCCCCCCTTCCACCCTTGTCAATCGCTCGCAAATGATTATAAGTCGGATGTATCTAAACCCGGTTTCCGAAGAAATGGATGACCGTACAGCTGTAGCTACACATCAGTCTACTGCATCGATTGACGCACATGTTTCGTGTTCTCTCTCACCGCTAGCCGCTCCGCACAGGGTCACTACCCAGCACATCAATGACCTCAGAATGAGGTCACGCACGAACGAACGAACCCCCTTTGACCTCCTGGGGTCATGGCGACGGGTCACTGCGTCTAGTTTCGAAAGATGTGTTGCAGCCGAGACGGTCGAATCAGAGAACGTTAGTATAAGAACGTATAGGCTGCAGCGTGTTGGCAGAACAGGTTGATTTAACCCTATCCGAACGTCGTGTTTTACTGTCGTATCCATACGATGTGGGGAACTCTGTGCCACCACTTAACCCTAACCGTACGTCGTGTTTTACTACCGTATCCATACGACGTGGGGGAACTCTGTGCCACCACTTTCCAAAGAGAAAATTTACTCGTTAATCCGATCCGTACACTTCGCATAGCAGTCTGTCAAAATGATTTTTTGGGAAATACTGAAAGTCACAAAGAGATCTTTGCACTAGAGGTATTCTAAAATGTGAAAAATATAACCCCGGGGGTACAAAATGACCCCAGGCCTACAGATAGGGTTAAAAAAAATAATTTATTTTTTCAAGTTCGTAATTATTACTCTCTTGTAACACCTCTAGACTTCAGTGTGTTTATATTATGACATAACTTGTAACGCAAGTGCCGTAAAAATACATTTACTACTAAAACCTCCGAAAAAGAAAGAAAAGGCTTCGGTGATTTTCCTGTTTCTTTTTTTTTTTTTACCTTCTTCTTCTTCTTCCTCGTTCTCGATGACAGCAGCTAGACAGTCAGTCCAATGTCGCGCGCAGTTTGCTTCAACTCTGAGAGACTGTCATAGAGCTTTCTCCCAAGGGGAGTCGTCACATTCTTCCACGTCTGTGAGCGAAGGGTGGCGTAGCGCGGGCAGTGCTGAAGGACAATATGGTTGGCATCCTCTTGGTTGCGTCCACATTCACAGAATGCGGTCTCTCCCTCTTTTAATTTGATGTGCATATTGAGTTTGAGGCTGTTGTGGTAGTTGTTTTTTTTACCGCAGCTTGCACTGTATGCTTCCGCGGAAGCTGAGTATGTTTCTGAGTATTCTCAGGGGGTCTTCTGGGGTAATAATAGTTGTAAAGCGCATAGAGCATGCTCTTGAGCGTGGATATGCGCTATATAAATGCAATTATTATTATTATTACCGACTTGCTTACTTTAAATTTTTTGTTGTTGTTTTTTTTAAAGTAAGGGGTTTTACGGCGCTCGCAACTGCATAAGGTCATGTGAGCGCGCTACTGTAAGGTTTGTCGGCGGGGTGTTTCCCATCATAAGATAAGATAAGACAATGTTTTATTATCCCAGATGAACATTTTTCTTGGCTGTACAGGGCCGTAAAAACAAATGCAGGTATACATTTAAAAAAAAAAATCTAAATTTTATATTACTCTCATTAAAATTCAACATGAAAAAAAAAGAGAAGTAAAGCTGACAAAATGTACATAGCACATCAGATGCATCATTCAACCATATGTAAATACATATGCAGGAACTTGATTACAAGACCTGTGGAGTCATATACTCGTAGATACATACTCTAAAGAGCAATAAATACACATTATGCTTATTCTGACAATAGCTTTATGCTAGAGAGCCTCATACAAGAGAGTCAGGAACACATACACACACACACACATACACACACACACACACACACACACACAC
>NW_004797397.1:99255-100987 GCF_000002075.1 Aplysia californica
GAGAGAGAGAGAGAGAGAGAGAGAGAGAGAGAGAGAAACAGAGAGAAACAGAGAGAAACAGAGAGAAACAGGCAGACAGTCAGACAGACAGACAGACAGACAGACAAAGACAGAGAGAGAGGAAAGGAGAGATAGAAGTAGATCTTAATTTTTTTTAAAAAGAAAAGTATCAGAAACAATCCCATACCTCCGAGTTGTCGTGTACTCGTGAGAAAGAGGCCAAACCTTGCGTTGACTCAAGCGCATTGGACGGAGTTAACTCAAGGATCTTCTTATTTGACGTACATCAGTAAAACGTCTTATCTCAAAACACTACATGTTCGCGCTGAGGTATGATAAGTATGCGAGGGGTCGTGAGAAAATGAGTTACGTCTCACATTGCTCAGACATCGACACTGTAGTTCAACTCGCAGATGTTGTAATTGGTGTTATTTTGTTCTGGTACAACATGTCTTTTTATTATTTCACACTTTGAGGGCGGCCAAGTAGACTATGATAAGTCATGTTTTCCAAATTTTACAGTAGAAACAAAAAAACCCCAGATTTTCTTCGAGCGTTTTGGGTGGACAAACTTTATTTTCATAAGGGAGCCTACACATAATAATAATTGCATTTATATAGCGCATATCCATGCTCAAGAGCATGCTCTGTGCGGGTTACAACTATTATTACCCCAGCAGACCCTCTGAGAACACTCAGAAACTTTACTGACTTCCGAGGAAGCATACAGTACAAGCTGCGGATTCCACGCGCTTAAACACTATCAAACTGACAAGATCGTTCACTGTCTATAGCTGGGTACCCATTTCCACCTGGGTGAAGTGAGGAAAATTTGTGAAAGTGCCGGGACTCGAACCCAGGACCTTACGGTTGTGAGTCCGATGGCCTAATCACAAGGCCACCGACGCCACATGCCATAACAGACTTTAGGCTCCCTTACGAAAATGAAGTTTATCCACCCAAGCCGCTTCAAGAAAATCCGTTTTTTTTGTCTCTCCTGTAAAATTGGAAAAACATGACTTACAATAGTTTACTTGGCTGCCCTCGAAATGTATAAACTGTACAAATTTCACCCACAGATTCGACGTATCTATTTCCACAGGTATAAAACCCGAGAAGTTACTCTAGTCAACTATTCAGTAGCATGCAGTGACAACGGAGTTACAAAAAGGTCCTATTCTGCACTCGTCCATTCACACAACAAGCGAGAACATAACTATTACATTATTGTTACACGTTTATACCGCTCTGAAGTTACTTCACGTTTCAAATGCTAAGGGGGGCGGGGGGCGGGGGTGCTCTCGTGGCCTAGAGGTTAAGGTGTTGGCCTCTCATTCAAAAGGTCCCGGGTTCGCATCCCGGTAGCGACCGAAAAATTTTATTCTCTAAATTAGTCTCCTTTCACCTCATTTCCTGCTCTCTAGCAATGTTCTGTCGTCTGCTTTCGTCTCTTCTTTCTGCCCCCACCCCTTCACCTCCTTTGCCCCTTCCTCTGGGCTCCTGATTCTTTTTGCAGCCTTTCTACTGCTACTCCTTCGCTTCTTCTTACTGCCGTCTTTCAGCCACACCCCTGATCTTCTGGTAGGAAAGATCTACACCTAGCCTTCTCGGACAAGGCCGAAAAATCTCGAAGGACCCGTGTGCAAGTTGCGCACGTTAAAGATCCCTTGGTGGTCTAAAATCGATAAGAGTAGGCTTCGGCCGCCACCCGGGCAAAATTCAAAATTTCCTA
>NW_004797397.1:101687-102949 GCF_000002075.1 Aplysia californica
GAAGAAGAAGAAGAAGAAGAAGAAGAAGAAGAAGAAGAAGAAGAAGAAGAAGAAGAAGAAGAAGAAGAAGAAGAAGAAGAAGAAGAAGAAGAAGTTACTTATTCTATCAGCCGGCCTCAAGTGCCAATACGTTGTTTGAGTTATGAAAACAGGGGGTTCCTATTGCCATAACTTTATTATGTAGGGCGTGCTCACATAATGAATTACTTCTCGCAATTCACAAACGGAAATATTGGCCAAATGTCGACACTATAGGGTCAGATTAGTAGATTTTGCCACATTCTTTTTGTATAACGTGGCTTTTATTATTCCATACTTATAAATTGTAAAAACTTCACCTATTCGCGTGATGTATCTATTTCCATAAGGCTTGGATCCGAGAAGTAACTCATTTTGTCAGCACGCTTCACAGTGGGGTGTGCTCACATAATGAGTTACTTCTCGCAGTTCACAAATGGAGATTATTGGACTAAAAATCGACACTTGGGTCAAATTTGTAGATTTTCTAATGATGCCATATTCTTCAGGAATGTCATGTTCTTATTATTTCATACTTTTAAATTGAAAAAAACAATTAACCTAGATCTATAAGCTTGATGTATCTATTTCCATAGGGCTGGAATCCAAAAAATAACTCATTTTGTCAGCACACTTCACATTTCTATTATGTCTGCAGATTTGCGAATAGTCGATACATAATGAAAAGGTTAACAAGGCAATGCACATGAGACACATGTAGGTGGTTGGCGGGTGCTCTTGTGTAGTCTGCTTCTGCTTTCCTATCAAACATCTATCGTCCTTATCTCCTGTTCTTCTTTTTTATGTTTGTTACTCTCTTGTAACACCTCTAATCTTCGGGCGCTCATAATGTAATCTTATGCAGTTGGAGCGCCGTAAAACCTCTACTAAAACTAAAATCATAGAACTCATGTAGGAGTAGGACTGAGTTCCGTATTACTAGTCAGGACATGGCTAGGAGCAGCTAGAACAACAGACACCATTGCTGCAACGCAAGACAGAGTGAAGTGGAGGTCCATGATCGCCCACGCCAGTCGGCAAGGCACCGGATGATGATGAGTTAGGAAAATGTTGGACTGCTTGAGATACGCCAGTTTGCTGTTCCCTCGTTATCGCCCCCCATCTTCTTTCTCCGCCGTTCGCGAGATGTCCGCGATGATGTCATTCCACTTGTAGGAATAATAAGATAAGATAAACGAGTTTCGTTGTTTTCCTTAACTTTGTCAAAAGTGAAACCCTCCTAC
>NW_004797397.1:103868-105059 GCF_000002075.1 Aplysia californica
TTAAAATAAAAAAATAATAATAATAATAGTAAATGACATATATTTATATATATCGCTCAGACCCGATTTAGGTACACAAGGTCTGATATTACGTCATCCTATCTCAGACAGATCTTATTATCTCAATAAAGGTGGCGTCGGTAGTTTAGTGGTTAGGCCACCGGACTCGTAATCGTGAGATTGCGAGTTCGGGGGTTCGAGCCTCAGCTCGGTCCGACGTTGTGTCCTTGGGAAAGGCACTTTACATGAATTTCCCACTTGGCTCAGCCCTACGGGGAGACGGACGTTAAACTAAGAGGTCCCGCCCTTTAAATAACCTAATAGTGTTGATAGGGGCGTTAAAACCATACCATTTCACCTTTCAAAAAAATCTTAGTAAGGAAAACGCTTGGTTAAAAATCCGGAAGAGCCTGGTTCGAATCTGTAGCGGGATGTTCGTGGACGTGTGTTGTCCAGAAAGTTTTCAGGTCTTTCCTCCCAAAGGGACCTGGCTTAATGGGTCTATCCGAGAAAGATGCAGCATTGCAGGTCCCGTCTTTTATATGGACTTGAAGTACTGAAAGTGGCGGTAAATGGCCACTGTACTGATCTGTCCCCGTGGTTTTATGCACTCCGCATAATTTAGCAAAATTTGATCTTTTTTTTGTGCATAATTTCTGATTCTTTTTCTTAATCATTCTTTGTTGAAATTAACAGAATTGGATAATTTCACATTTTAGGGCTCAGTTTGTATAATTTCCTAAATTTTTTTGCATAAAACCCGCAGGGATAGACTAATTTTGGTCCTCTATCGTTTGAGGGCAAGCGAGGCAGGGGTAGGCCCAGAACAACATGCGTAAGGAACCTAAACAAATGGGTAACGGGGAAAGATCAGGGAAACGTAGTTTTTTTTAGAGCATCCGAGCAAAGGAATGAATGGAAAACCATGATCGCCGATATCTGTCGCAGATCTGGCACTGGATGATGATGATGATGATCTTTCCTGTATGTCTCCAGTCTATGACCTCAGAGTCAGAAGAACTTGCATCTATCCACAGCCTTGAACACTCAGACCAGGGTGAAGGTCAGTGAGTCACGATGGCGTCCTGGAAACTGTGTACCTTTCTTTTGGCGTCCGTTCTGTTTGTTCTAGGTGAGTTCATTGTTGTCTTAGTAATAATAATAATAATGATAATAATAATAATAAAAGTA
>NW_004797397.1:105212-107151 GCF_000002075.1 Aplysia californica
ATAATAATAATAATAATAATAAATGACACAGCGCTCAACCCCGAGTAAAGTACACCGGCTCTGAACGCTTTACAATACAGTACAACGTACAACAGTGACATAAAATGTTGTGTTCTGACTGAAAGAAAATTACTCCAAATATCCATCTTATTAATTTAAAACAGAAACGACTTCAGCTGACATTTGAATAAATCAAAAGATTTGATCTCTCTTAAAGTCCTCGGTAAAGCATTCCAGATCTTGGTGCCTTGGTAGTCAAATACCCTTTCACCATTGTTATAAGTTTCAAAGATGGTAAAAAAACATTCTTTTTGTCAACTGATGACTTTAAAAGGCGAGGTGGAATGTACAGTCTTAACAGATTTGATAAATATGATGGTGCATTATCATTCAAACATTTTTGACATAGGTAGCCAACTTGTACACAATTCTTTTCTCAACAGGAAGCCAATGCAATGTCCGTAGTGATTAGTGGCATGATCCCTTCTCTGCCTGAGTTAGTTGGCACACTGGACTCTTCAATTTCTCTGAAGAGTTCCTTGTAAAATAAATGTTACGATCATCATGTTAACTTGGCAAAAACTCTATTGTATCGGGGATGGACATTACATTCGGGGGTTCCGTCTCCTTGTTCAGATTCTGGCACCTTGCGTTGGTGTTTCACCACGTGTACACACACACACACACACAGACATACACACACACACACACACACACACACACACACACACACACACACACACACACACACGTACGCTTACAATCACATGCATAATATAAATAAGCAGAAATATAAACAATAATAATCTTAAGATATGCTCGCTCAATGTTAACTGATGCATGCTCTAAGGTCGTAAGTATACTTATACAAGATGGTTCAGATGTGTATACTATACACTTCACTTACTACTGACGCAAAGGGTTATTTATATCTATCGTCCTTATCTCCCCTTCTTCTTTTTATGTTTGTTACTCTCTTGTAACACCTCTAATCTTCTGGCACTCCTATGTCCTTATGCAGTTGCGAGCGCCGTAAAACCTCTACTAAAACTTCACTGAATTGAAAGGCTATTTATATAAATTAAAGTACTGGGCTCCCGAATAGCAATCCCCAAGATGATCTCTATGAGATCACAAAACCTTGAGTTCCTAATAAACCTCTGTCTCCCATAGGTTGTTTTGTCTCATTCATAGTTAGACTGTCGTCTGCTACCAGACTGTAAATGAAAACTTGTTTGTATGGTATACATATTATCTGTGAAGATGTTTACTATATCTAATGTTGTGTCAAAAATTGATGATTATCGTGAGATGATGATGATGATGATGATGATGATGATGATGATGATGATGATGATGATGATGATGAGGATGATGATGATGATGGTGATGATGATGGTGATGAGGATGATGATGATGAGGATGATGATGATGATGATGATTATGATGATGATGATGATGATGGTGATGATGGTGATGATGATGATGATGATGATGATGAGGAGGAGGAGGATGATGATGATGATGAGGATGAAGATGATGATGATGATGATGATGAGGATGATGATGAGGATGATGATGATGATGATGATGATGATG
Organism: Aplysia californica; assembly: GCF_000002075.1. Taxonomy (NCBI): domain Eukaryota; kingdom Metazoa; phylum Mollusca; class Gastropoda; order Aplysiida; family Aplysiidae; genus Aplysia; species Aplysia californica. Next base: position 106,812 of record NW_004797397.1, read on the forward strand.
ATGATGAGGATGATGATGATGATGGTGATGATGATGGTGATGAGGATGATGATGATGAGGATGATGATGATGATGATGATTATGATGATGATGATGATGATGGTGATGATGGTGATGATGATGATGATGATGATGATGAGGAGGAGGAGGATGATGATGATGATGAGGATGAAGATGATGATGATGATGATGATGAGGATGATGATGAGGATGATGATGATGATGATGATGATGATGATGATGAGGATGATGATGATGATGGTGATGATGATGGTGATGAGGATGATGATGATGAGGATGATGATGATGATGATGATTATGATGATGATGATGATGATGG
>NW_004797397.1:110136-113744 GCF_000002075.1 Aplysia californica
TCTTCTTCTTCTTCTTCTTCTTCTCCTTCTCCTTCTTCTCCTTCTCCTTCTCCTTCTCCTTCTCCTTATTCTTTTCCTTCTCCTTCTCCTCTACCCTTTTCTGAAAACTTTGTTTCTTTTGTTCTCCTCCCCTTTTCTCTAATTCCTTATTATTTTTGTTATTGTTTATTATTTTTATTCTTGTTGTTGTTGTTATTGTTGTTGTTGTTGTTGTTGTAGCTGCTGCTGTTGTTGTTGTTGCTGTTGTTTTAACAGTTATTGTTGTTTTGTTGTTGATGTACTCTTTTATTCCTCCATGACATTATTCTTGTGGATGTTTTGAATGTACCCCGAGGGTCTTACTTCTGTATTCTCTTTTCCATACGTTATTTTCGTCTATCTTGCGAGTACCTTGTGGTTGGGCTACCGGACTCGTAATCGTGAGGTTGCGGGGTCGGGGGTTCGAGCCGCGGGCCCGACGTTGTGTCTTTGGGAAAGGCACTTTACACAAATGTGAGGCATCGAGGTGGAATCAGGCTCTCGTCAATTTTTTTAGGCGTGTGGAGTTATTGGTATCATCTTAAAGCTTGTTAACTTGTCTTTATTTGGATGAAAAAGATATCCATTTATCTTGAATACAAGTCGAGATATTTGCAAATGAAGGAGGTGGGGGTCACCTGTTTTCAGAGGTAAAATTAGTAAGAAAATGGCCGCAAAAGATTAGTTATTTCCTTAGCTTAAGAGTCCGTGGTAACTGAAAATTTACATTTTTTGTGCCTTAATCAACGTTTTTCAGAAAAATCCACACAGAAATGAGTTCTTTAATGGGCATAAAAGGTGTTGAGCCAAAAAACAAAAATTTGATAAAAATTCACAAACCTGCGGAAAAATGCAAGTTTCTTCACTTTGATTATTTTGACGAGAGCCTGATTCCACCACGCTGCCTCACAAATTTTCCCCACTTCACCCAGGTGGAAATGGGTACCCGGCTATAGACAGCGAAAGATCTTGTCAGTATGTTAGTGTTTTAGCGCCTATAAATGGCTGACTGTTCTGTATGCTTCCCAGGAAGTTGAGGTTGTTTCAGAATTCTCTCGGGTCTGCGGGGGTAATAGTATAGATTGTGAAGCGCTTAGAGCTTGCTGTTGAGCGGGGATTTACGCTACAAAAAAGCTATCTATTGGATCGATGGTGGGTGCTCTGGTGTGGTTTTTCCCTTCTTTCCTATTTAACCTCTATCGTCCTAATCTCTCCTCCTCTTTGTTCGTGTTTGTCACTTCACTCTCTTGTAGCACCTCTAAGCGTTCTAAGTGCTCAGAGCGTTTACTCGTATGTTATAGAGCGCTTTATAAATTCGATCAAGTATGATTATAACAATAATACGGTCAAATAGGTGCCGAAGATTAAAAGTAATAATAATTATTATTAATCTTAGGCACGTATGTAACCGTATTGTGTTGCAGTGCCGTAAGTAAAAGTCTTAACATTTAACTACCAAAAACAAAACCGTGCCTCACTCTGACCACACACTACCCTCCGGGGCGGTGCAACTGACTGTAGTGTCTTTAGGCCATTCCCAAAGGGGGGACATTTCTCATTCAAGCATAGTAGAATTGTAAATGGGCTGATTCATCATGTCACGCTCATAACTTTGCCTGATATACAACAGGGAACTTCTGCTTTTTCTTTCCTAATCCTTACTATTGTCGTTTTCCTCAACTTCTTTGGTATGTTTGTCACTCTCTTGTGACTCGCTATTTCGAGGGTGCCTTGATAGTCGAAGCAGGCCTTGTGCTGTTAAAGCTAGAGAGGTGAGCAGAGTAAGTCTGATTCTCTGTAAAGACTTCTCTTTTGACACCCACCCCTTGGCGCTCATATGACATTATGCAGTTGCGAGCGCCGTAAAACCCTCTACTAAAATTTTAAAAATTTAAATGATCACACACAGGTCGCACCAATAGACAACTGGCAGCGAGACTCCACATGAGCCGAGGAGTTCACCAAGCTATGGGGCTCTACCTCTCCAGCCTTCCACAGGAGGGTGACGGAAACAGCACCCTGTCTTTGGCCAACGCCATCTTTGTGAGGCCTGGGTTCACTTACAACCCCGCCTACGCCAACCGCTTGAGGATGTTCTATAACACCACTGGACAAGAGATAGAGGTAAATCAATCACAGAACATGTTGATAAAGAGGGTTTTTTTATAACAGCAACCATAGCGAAAGTGAGACTACTAAATCGGGGTGATAAGCGAGAGTCTTGGCACAGGGTTCTATCAACCCCAACACTGTCGTCATGCCTGAGTGAGAGTCGTCTCCTGTCTGTGGTGGGACATCAATCTGTCCCCGTGGTTTTATGCACCCCACATAATTAAGCAAAATTTGATCTTTTTTTGTGTGCATAATTTCGGATTATTTTCTTTTATCATTATTTGTTAAAATTAACAGAATCGCATAATTTCACATTAATTTTTGGGCTCAGTTTGCGTAATTTCAGATTTTTTTTTGGTGTAAAATTGTAAGGGATAGGGTTAGGCTCTTTGCTTTGTACACGAAAGACGCAAGTTCGATTCCCATACGCGTGGAAGTCTTAATATCACACAAAAAAAGAGGAGGGGTGATAAAAACGATAGATGTTAGATAGGAAAGATCAAGAGGGAGCAAACCACAACAGAGCACCCGCCAACCACCCACTTTTCGGCTACGACACTGTATCTCTCCCCGTCCGGAACAGCCCTGGTAGACAGGATCGAAGCATCCTAAACGATGTCATTTGGGGCTTCAGTAACAATCATTAAAGACGATGTTGAACAAATTATTTTCATTTCAAATTTTGGTCCAGCTATTATTATCATTATTATTGTTTACATCATCATCATCATCATCATCATCATCATCATCATCATCATCATCATCATCATCATCATCATCATCATCTTCTTTTTCTTCTTCTTCTTCTTCTTCTTCTTCTTTATTGTTGTTGAAAAAGCAAAGTATGTAAGACGTCTTGATTAGTTTTCCAGTCAGAGAATGTAAATTAAATATTCATTTTAAATTTTTTTTATAACAACAACAACAGCTACATGACATCAACCTTGACAACAATAACAACAACAACAACAGCAATGACGACGACGACAACAACAACAATAACAACAACAACAACAACAACCTTAAAAACAACAACAACAACAACATGACATCAACCTTAAAAACAACAACAACAACAACAACAACAATGACAACAACGACAACAACAATGACAACGACAACGACTAATCTCTTTAATTAATCTGGTACACCTACAGGCAGTCGACCCAGAAGACTCCATCAACGCCTGGGTGGAGAGCGAGACACAAGGGGAGATCAGCGAGTTCCTGGAGCCTGGCTCTATTGACGCCAGCACCGTCATCATGTTGGTTAACGCCATCTACTTCCGGGGTCTGTGGCAGACGCCTTTTGACGCAGACTACACCTCGCCCACGACATTCCACGGTATATTCTTACACATAACACACCGCCCACGACATTCCACGGTATGTTCTTACACATAACACACCGCCCACGACATTCCACGGTATGTTCTTACACATAACACACCGCCCACGACATTCCACGGTATGTTCTTA
>NW_004797397.1:113970-114402 GCF_000002075.1 Aplysia californica
ACTGCCCACGACATTCCATGGTACGTTCTAAGTAACACATAACACACCGCCCACGACATTCCATGGTACGTTCAAAGTAACACATAACACACCGCCCACGACATTCCATGGTATGTTCTAACACACCGCCCACGACATTCCATGGTATGTTCTAACACACCGCCCACGACATTCCATGGTATGTTCTAACACATAACACACCTCCCACGACATTCCATGGTATGTTCTAACACATAACACACAACGCCCACGACATTCCATGGTATGTTCTAATACACCGCCCACGACATTCCATGGTATGTTCTAACACATAACACACCGCCCACGACATTCCATGGTACGTTCTAACACATAACACACCGCCCACGACATTCCATGGTACGTTCTCGGCCAATCACTCCATGACCAGAAACCGGGGTTTCCGCCCCCTCC
>NW_004797397.1:117769-166250 GCF_000002075.1 Aplysia californica
GTGTGTGAGTTTGTGAGAGAGAGAGAGGCAGTGTGGTGAAATCAGGCTCTCGTTAAAATAATAAATGTGAGGAAACTGGCATTTTTCTGCAGTTTTGGGAATTTTTATCGAATTTTTTTTTGGCTCAACATCTTTCAAGCCCATTAATGAACACATTTCTGTGGGGATTTTACACAAAAAAATAACAACAGAAAACATGCATAATAGATGTAAATTTTCAGTTTCGATGTACCCCCAAAGTAAGGAAATAACGTAAGTAACGCATCTGCAGAAGGTTATATGAGCACGCGGGACACACCAAACATTTTCAGTTGGTAGGAAACTTTGAATTTTGCCCGGGTGGCGGCCGAAGGCTACTCTTATCGATTTTAGGCCAAGAAATCTTTAACGTTCACAACTTGCACATGGGACCTCCGAGGTCTTTCGCCCTTGTCCGAGAAGGCTAGGTGTAGATCTTTCCTAACAGAAGATCAGGGGTGTAGTTGAAAGACAGCAGTAAGAAGGAGCCAAGAAGTTGCAGTAGAAAGGCTGCAGATAGAGTCAGGAGCCCAGAGAAGGAGGCAAAGGAGGTGAGGGGGGTGGGGGAAGAAAGTGGGGACGAAAGCAGACGACAGAATATTGCAAGAGAGAAAGAATGAAGGTAAAAGGAGACAATTTTAGAGAAGAAAAGTTTTCGGTCGCTTCTCGGATTTGAACCCGGGACCTTTGAATGACAGGCAAACACCTTAACCTCTAGGCCACGAGAGCCCCCAAGCAGTCTTGGTATTACTCTTTCGTGTCTTCCCACTTTTCTGTACATCGTTCAATTCTTTGTGACTCTTCTCTTGGTTCGCCGTCTCCCAAATTTTAATGATCTAAGTGGGTGGTTGGCGGGTGCTCTGGTGTGGTTTGCTCCTTCTTTTCTATCAAACATCTATTGTCCTCATCTCCCCTTCTTCTTTTTATATTTGTTACTCTCTTGTAAAACCTCTAATCTTCTGGCACGCATATGACCTTAATACGCAGTTGCGAGCGCTGTAAAACCTCTACTAAAACTAAAATGATATAAAATAGTAGATGTGGATGTATCATATTTTCAGTCCGTCAAATACTCAAGGCTGGCATTTTCCCTAAAAGGGTGTGATCATTCATTCACACTCATTTATTTATTTATTTATTTATTTATTCATCTATTCTTTCATTTATTCATTTATTTATTGTTTATTCATTTATTATTTTATTTATTCATAAATTTATTTATCTATTTATTTATTCATTCATTCATTCATTCGTTCATTCATTCATTTGATTATATGATATTTTTTAATTAATTAATTAATGTATTTATATTTAGTGACTTATTTATTCATTATTTACTTATTTATTCATTTAATCATTCATTTATATTTATGCTTTCAGGTCGAACACCGATCGGTGATTGAGCTGGATGAAGAGGGCACAGTAGCAGCCGCGGCGACAGGGGTTCAAATCGCCACTCTGTCCCTGCCCCCGGAGTTCATTCTGGACAGGCCCTTCATGTTCCTTCTGCGGGACAAGGTCCAGGGAATCAACCTGTTCGCGGGCAGATACGCCAACCCTAACGGGGAAAATCTGGCGATGTAATTGTAAGCCAATCCTAATAGTGAAAATCTGGCAATGTAATAAATTGTAAGCAATGCCAATCCTAACGGTGAAAACCTGGCTATGTAATAGATTGTAAGCAATGCCAATCCTAACGATGAAAACCTGGCTATGTAATAGATTGTAAGCAATGCCAATCCTAACGATGAAAACCTGGCGACGTAATAAATTGTAAGCAATGCCAAACCTAACGGTAAAAACCTGGCAATGTAATAAATTGTAAGCAATGCCAACCCTAATGGTGACAATCTGGCAATGTAATAGATTGTAAGCAATGCCAACCCTTATGGTGAAAATCTGGCGATGTAATTGTAAGCCACGCCAATCTTAATTATGAAAATCTGGCGATGTAAATAAGCCGGTGAAGATACAACAATGTGTGAGAAATCAAGTGTGGCTATGCATTGCAATACTGATGCAAGTAAACAGGAAGAATGTTTACAATAATAATTATTATACAAAATGAGGGTACACAGCCAGAGCAGAAACCATGTCTATTTAATGTATGTACAATATGATAACAGTAATATAATTCAACCACATTTTACACCAGACAGAAAAACGAGATGATACTGATACACGAACCAAGGATGACCCCCCCCCCCCCCCCCCCCCAATGTGTTGTAATATAAACATGACAAGAGATTAGATGAGATTAGATAGACAGACAGACAGACAGACAGATAGATAGACAGACAGACAGACAGACAGACAGACAGACAGACAGACAGACAGACAGACAGACAGACAGATAGATAGATAGATAGATAGATAGATAGATAGATAGACAGATAGATGGATAGATAGATAGATAGATACACTGAACATTGTATGCACGTTGCCTGGTATTTAGAGCCCGACCATTGTCTACAATCTACATCATGGACTCGTGCACCTTACAGTTACAGTTTTAGGCATCACTAGAGAGCCGATGTCTATCCTGTCCCCGTGGTTTTATGCACCCCGCATAATTTAGCAAAATTCGATGATTTTTTTCGGCATAATTTCTGATTTATTTTCCTTTATCATTCTTTGTTTTAATAAAAACAGAATCGCATAATTTCACATTTTTGGGCTCAGTTTGTATAATTTCAGAATTTTTCTTGCATAAAACGACGGGGACAGTCTATCTGGCATATTTTGTAAAGAATAAAAAGATAACCACTGTTCATATTAAATGGGTTTTTTTTAGAAACATGTTCTTGCTTTTGTTATGGTGTTCTGTTGTTGGGGTTTAAAAAAATTCATACATGGGTTTTTGTTGTCTGTTTTCTATGTTGCTTATCAATCTAGTATGGGTTATTCCTTCTTTCCTTCAAACATCAAGATCTATCGTCCTTATCTCTCCTCCTCTTTTGTGTTTGTTACTCTCTTGTAACACGTCTATTCGTATGGATACGATAGTAAAAACATGACGTACGGATAAAAACATGACGTACGGAAAGGGTTAAAGTTGTGGCACAGAGTTCCCCACGTCGTATGGATACGATAGTAAAACACGACGTACGGATAGGGTTAATATGAGTTTTACGGCACTTGCCACTGACGACACAATAAGATCATACCATTATAAGTGCCCATGATGAGAGATTAGAAGTTACAAAAGAGTAACATGCATGTATAAATGAAGAAAAGAAAGAAGAAACATAAGGACGATAGAAGCACCCTCCAACCACCCATTTGACACTGGTGACACAATAAGATCATACCATTATCATTATAAGTGCCGAAGATCGAGAGATTACAACGCCTTTTTTTAAGGTGGAGTAAGAATAAAGACGATCCGAAGGTGGCCACTGAGTGAGTGCTTTGGAAGAACTAGACAGACAGAAAATCTCAAGAATGGTTTTTGTTTTAGTAAGGTTTTACCAAAAACTTCATGGTTTTTGGTTCTACGGCGCTCGCAACTGCATAGATCTTATGAGCGCCAAGGGGCGGATGTCAATAGAGTTGTCAGGCTTACTCTGCTCACTTCTCTTGCCTCTGATTAAAAAGTTCCTATTATGTTTGTTTTAGAAGAGGTTTAACAGCGCTCGCGACTGCATAAGGTCATATGAGCGCCAGAAGATTAGAGGTGTTACAAGAGAGTAACAGACATAAAAAAGAAGAAGGGGAGATAAGGACGATAGATGTTTGATAGGAAAGAAGAAGCAAACCACACCAGACCACCCGCCAACCACCCACTAAAGTTCCTATTAAAAAAAGCAAAAACATATAATGATAGCATGGAAACAAAGCAGATTTATTGAAATATTGAAATAGGACATTTATAAGCCAGTGAAATAATTAACAAGGAATCTTTTATACACACTCACCCCCAAAAAACAACAAAACATTTTGAATCTAAAGTATGATACATTATAACTAAAATGTACAAAGCTCAGATTTAGATATACCAGTCTCAAACACACACACACACACCCACACACACACCCACACACTGAATCACCTTGATTTACCATGAACACAAAATGACATCTAAATAATGGGTACACACATACATGCTGACAGAAAGAGCTGCAAATTGCTCAACTCCAAAATGCCAGGACTCACTTTCTTCATTCACGTTAACACACTTGAAATCTTCTCCCAAAAAGTCCCAAACTATCATCACAAGACTCAAATGCATATTGAAAGTCAAGTATTTATTCAAACCTTACAACTGTAAGGCAAAGATTTAACGATTTCCCCCCCCAGAAAATATTACTCTCACATCTTTTCCCGAAACACAATCAACAAATACCCATCATTTTATACATTACAACCATGGCTTTACTTTTAGTAAGAGTTTTACAGCACTTGCAACACAATAAGGTCATATAAGTGCCGAAGATTAGAGGTGTTACAAGCGAGTAACAAAACAAAAAAGAAGGAGGAGAGATCAAGACGATAGTTCTTTGATAGGAAAGAAGGAGCAAACCATACTAGAGCACCCGTCAAACACCCAAAACGAAAACTTTAAAAATAGTCCTTGGGCCCAATATGATTCTCAACAACGTGTGATTCTCGCACCTGTTTAAAGCACATAGAGCTCAAGAACTGAAGAGCAGGCACTAACAGAAAAAGTGAAATCATCAGATGAAAAACGATAGCAAATGCACAACAACATTGCACAGGGCCCATGAGTTTTGTTTTATCATCCACTCACATTCGTGTCTTCACTAATGCCCAAAAGCTGTCAACACTATCATAGACATTCTCTCTTCACAGAAATCTTACTGATATATGAAACCAAGGGGGAAAACTAGAAACATTTTTAAGGTTCACCACTACTCCCTTATCTACTCACCTTCACCTCAACAAAAGTTATCATTCAAATCCAGTAACCATTTGCGTAAAAAGGAAAGGTTCTTCATCAAGGTATACCGTACAGGGGGCAGAAGACGTGAAAAGTTCTTCCCACGGAGGACAAAGCAGATGGGAAAAGCACCAATCAACACCAAGCAGAAATTCAAAGCATATCCAAACCCCTGCCCACATCTACATGATACATGACACGGGGAATCTCATCCTATAGAAACCCATTCCTAACACAGATGATACCAGTTCCTTCAATGCATCAAAATCCCACACACAAGAAGACAATACAGTTTCCATTATATCTCCCATCACACTTTTCCTCTTCATTTTCTGTATCAGAATTTAATTTATAAACCACAACACTAGGGCAATGAAGAAAAAGAGAATGGTAAAAATATTGTGAGGAGTTGACAAGACCATCTAAATACAACAGTTTCTTCACAGTTTACCAATAGCTTCCTAATTCTCTGCTCTTACCTCAAGTAACTAGGATGTCCACTATGTTATAGACTACTGCCAACATCTCGTTTCCCGGAGTTTTTTTTTACAGTCACCTAAACCTGGCCCACTATGTCTCGTTATAACCCCAAAAACTTACCTGTAACTTCTAAATGGCAGTAACAAAAGCTTAGTCATTACTAATAAACTTGCTTCGGGAATAGTTCCAAAAAACAAGCAAGAACTAGCACTAAATAAAAAGAAACAGTTGTCACTAGTACTGACCGCTCCCAGCATCCGATGGGGGAACAGGCTTATTACCATGGGGTATAAAGAGTTAACACTTTTCAAGCAACAAAACCAACATCTTTACAAACCAATCTCATATCAAAGACACATCTCCCACCCTTGTAAAAACAAGATGAACCCTAATAAGTTGCAAAGCATGTGATAATTAGCCCAAAAAGCCTTGCTTTAAAAAACATAATTTTGACAAAATATGCGAAATCGAAAGCAGACAAATAGCTGCAGACATCGTCATAATCAAGCCAACTCTCTCCGGGGGATATTTCCAGCAATCATAAACATCCAGTAGCATCTCTTCATGTCTTGAAGCATCTTGTCCCATATTGCGGCACCTTGTGGCATCTTGTAGCACTAAAAACTTCCACCATCTATCTCAGCTTGTGAGAAATCACAGAAATGTTTGTTGTCTATAAGCTTATCATCCCTTGACCGACCCCCCCCCCCCCCACCAAAATAAATTATAGATTTAACAATAAAATAATCATTTCTTTCTCCACTGTGACAAAAGACAGAGGAAAAGATTCACTTCTTGACGGACGCTTGTCTGGGCTGTAGGTTGGGCTTCATCAAGTAGTGATAGTTGGGCAGGATCTTGGTGAGGAAATCTATCTGCAGCGTCTGTGCCTGTGGGTAGAGGAATGTGTTGTTGTTGTTGTCGTTGTTGTTGTTAAAGTTACGGTGAAAATTAACCAGTATAAAACCCCAGACCAAACTAAATGGAAAGTTAAAAAATATAGGAGAACATTCCAACAAAAATAAAAACCCAAAGAATTTTAAAAAATATGATTTGTTTAATTTTAAACTGCTGAAGTGATGTTTGACTCATTTTTCAAAAAGTCTGATAAACTAAATGTAAATTAATTTAATTACTGTTCCATGACTACTGATATAAGAAATAAATGTAGATGAAAAATTGACGATAGTTAAATAGTGATCATTGTACAGCTCAATACTGCTGCTGGGGACATTTCTTTGCCAGGCCAGTGGAACTCATCAGAAGAAGTTTAACCCTCCAAGTGTCGCTACCAAAAACCTGTGGTGTTAGGGGACATCTTATTTCCCTATGCTATATTGGACATTTGATCACCCCCCCCCCCCCCCCCACACACACACACACATATCGGAGGTCTCTCCCCCTGAGTGCGCTGCTCACACTTCCCCCCCGTAGACCGTGTTCTCGGGCACCCCCCCCCCCCCCCCCACACACACACACTCATCCGACACACACATACCGGAGGTCTCTCCCTCTGAGTCCGCCGCTCACACTTCCCCCAGTAGACCACCCTGTTCTCAGGCACACACACACATCCGACACACCCATAAACACACACACACACACCCCTCACACACACATACACCCCACACACATACCGGAGGTCTCTCCCTCTGAGTCCGTCGCTCACACTTCCCCCCGTAGACCACCGTGTTCTCGGGCACAAGTTCCGGCATGTTCAGCTGGCAGCCGGCGCCGATGATGCAGCCGTTGGACACCTCCACCTGGGAGCCCACGCTGGCTGGGAACAACAACACAAATATAAACATGACATACAGAGAATCAACATCACATTGCAGGTTTTGGGTTGTTTGTTTTTATTTTAAAGAGAGGAAAATTCTTGCGCGTGCACAAATGCATGATCAACTGAGGGAAATGGGCACAGTATACTGTGTATTGTGTGTGTGTATGCTCATGTTAGGTTGGCTGGTACTCGTTTGTAAATGGGTTGTTTGTTTTTTTTCAGTAGAGGTTTTACGGTGCTCGCAACTGCATAAGGTCATATGAGCGCCAGAAGATTAGAGGTGTTACAAGAGAGTAACAAACACACAAAAGAAGAAGGGGAGATAAGGATGACAGATGTTTGATAGGAAAGAAGGAGCAAACCACACCAGAGCACCCTCCAACCACCCACAAACAACAACACAAATATAAACATTGCATACAAAGAATCAACATCGCATTGCAGGTTTTGTTTGGGGGGGGGGGGGGGGGGAGGGGTTGTCTTTTAGTAAGTGCTAAACGGCACTTGTGACACAATAAGCGAGTTGTAACAAACACAAAAAAGAAGGAGGGAAGATAAAGATGACAGATGTTTGATAGGAAAGAAGGAGCAAATCACACCAGAGCACCCGCCAACGACCCACGGATCATTCGTTTTATAGAACTTTGGTTTACAAATAAAACAGGAATGTACAACAACAAATAAACATCGCGTTGGAAAATGGAAGAGACTCACCTTTGCCTTCTATCACATTGTGGTCCCCGATTCTAATTGCCTCGACATCTGGTGTTGGTTGCGTTAAAGATTTTACACCAAAAGAAACACTATTACAAATTACATGAACATACAGGGGGGGAAAGCACAAAACATTGCTAAATTTCATGGCATGCTAAATACAGTGAAATATGAATAGGTCATTTTGACTGCTTTCAAGAGTGTTGTAAAGTGTTGGATCCAAGATAGGTAATAATAATAGATAGCATTTGTATAGCGCAAATCCGCGCTCAACAGCAAGCTCTATGCGCTTCACAATCTATACTATTACCCCAGCAGACCCCAGAGCATTCTGAAAAAACCTCAACTTCCTGGGAAGCATACAGTGCAAGCGGCCATTTATAAAGGCGCTAAAACACTAACATACTGACAAGATCTTTCGCTGTCTATGGCCAGGTGCCCATTCCCACCTGGGTGAAGTGAGGAAAATTCGTGTAAAGTGCCTTTCCCAAGGACACAACGCCGGGCCCGTGGCTTGAACTCTCGAACCCGCAACCTCACGATTACGAGTCCGGTAGCCTAACCACTAGGCCACCGACGCCACAACAAAAGAAAATAACAGGAACCCAGATCTAGAATCCCCCCCTCCCCCCCCCAAGGCCAAAAATGTGGGCTTTTCTCGAATCTTCCCCATTAAAAACAGAGGATTCAAGGAAAAAATGTAAAGTAATCAAGCTTCTGGTCAATTAAGCTAATGGGAGAAAATCAACTTATGAAAATAAAACCAATAGTGTGCGGGTGTGTGTGCATGTGTGTGTGTGCGCGCGCGCATGTGTGTGTGTGAGGGCGTGTGCGCGCGTGTGTGTGACTAGTGATATTTACTTTGGTGTCTCGTCTCAACCTTCCATTCTACTTTTCTTCTATTCTGATCACTCGTTACAAGCCCAGCCCCAGGAATGACCTTTGACACTTTTCCATCAATTGGGTCTGAATAGGTTTTTCCCGAACTGTCAATTGGATTTTTTAAAGTGATAAGTAGTTTTGCCTTTGACATTGGGCCGTCTTAGTTGGCGCAATAATGCATCAATTCACGAATACACAAACTTTAAGTCGGCGCATAGATTGATGGCAGTCTTAAGCACCCATAAAAAAACGCATCGCACTGAGGGGCCCAAGCCAGTGAGTCACTGTACCAGGGACGACTACAAAGAAAATGCAAAAACAGGGTCAAAGGTAACGCTTGGACAAGGATACTGGCACCGACTTCAAAGACGTTGTTGTTCCCGATGATGAGGACTTTGCCACTGTTGCCATCGCTGGAGGACCTGGGGAAAGTCAGGAGATTGCGCCATTAGTTCAGATCAAGATTTGTCCCATATTATATTATGCTGCTGCAGCAGTTTATCCAGCCAACTTTTTGGTCCATGACATGCTGGGGGATCTGCATCCGTCTATCGAGCCAATTATTTGTCTCATGTATGCTGTTGTAGCAGTCTATCCAACCAACTAACTGTTCCAAATCTGTACCATATAATGACAAAACAGTAGTCTCCGCCTAAACATACGCCACACACAGGCATGATCTGTTCACACCCATGCTTTCTTCAAGTGATAGATTTTCTGCTATATAATTTAGATGTGCAAACACTCAGTCACTTCCTCTTAATGCTGGCTTCCATCTTTGAAATATGTCAACAGGTAAAGCTTGATAAAGGGACATTTTTGCAACAACCTAGACAGCCTGCATTATGATGACAAAGACAAGTCTAGACAACAGGATATTTGGAGAGGCTGCTTCTCGTGCAGAACAATGAGAGTTATGGACGGAATGTCTACAAACAGGATAGGGTGTGCGGTCTATTAGGTTGACTGAGATGTCTTTTCATTGGTTACTCGAAATGTATCTTAGACGGAAGGTTTCTCACTGGTGTTTAGGTGACTGCAATGTTTAGGCCTAAGATGCGCAATGAGTGTGAATGCTGTAGAACAATAGAGGTCTCTATAGGATTAATGATTTAGTCAGGTGATCAGCTCTGCTCAAAGAACTTGTTACGTAGGCTACTTGTTCAGTGAGTCTGTGCGTTTAGGCGAAGACTACTGTACTTACTTATTGGTGATGGTCACTAGTTCCTCGATGATATTGAAATCTCCAATAACAATGGGCCCTGCTTCAGCGACAATTTTGGCCTTCGGGTGGATGATGGTTCGAGACCCTGAAATTATACAGCAGCATCTTCTGAATGGCTTACACAGATTGTTAAATCGTTTAAGTACAAATCCCTTTAGCTGTGAGCATTTCGCTCTTGGCAGTGCATACTAAACACATACATAGAAATCTCATTTCATAACACATGATCTCACTTGTAAACCCATGACTCATGCTGCACAACTAAAAAGGAGTTATAATCATTGTTTTGCAACCCACCATAAACAAAGCAAGGCATGTACTTTCACACTGCCGGAGCACTCATGTAGTAATTCTATTCAAGATTTCTTCGATTCCAGCTCTAGTCACCACTTAAGTAGTGTTTTTAGAAGGATACTGTTTTCACTAACCCCAAGATCTATACTTCACATGGCCCTGTGCTTCATTTACTGCATATTTTTACTGATATTGCCATTCTCTGTCCAATTATAATGAATAATTTGAGTGCCCACACGAACAAATCCATCGATATTTGACTGTATTATAGCCATTTTAAGGTAACACCCTTCGCACCTGGGTGCGTAAAATTGTGGAATCTTCTGTGTACAAAAGAGTTTTAGAAAGACAAAGGGGAGAGAGGAATTCTGTAAAGAGCGACCACTATGAAACAGAGTCGGATAGAGGGTTTTAGGGGTTTGGGGTGGGGGTAGGGGTAAGGATAGGGGTAAGGGTAGGGGTAGGGTTAGGTCTCTTCTTTATATTATTGTATTTGTTGGGGTAGTCGCACATTATGGAAGTCCTTCCACAGGGGATATAGCTGTAACATATTATGTAACACATCAACACCACACAATCCTCAAATAGCTAATTTTGAGTTTCACAAGGAAGTCTCACCAATTGTGATGTCTCCTATCAGCTCACAGTCTTCACAGACCATAGCACCTGCAGCGATTTTCACATTGGGATTGCTGCAAGAAGAAAGGAATTTGTAAATGCAACAGTCAAATCCGCGTCATAATTTCTCACATAAAAATCATTACTTCGCAAAATTGACCATACCTTAACTCTTTACCTTCGAGGGGGGTAAGTAAACTCCCTCTCTTGGTATGAAATCTAAAATTGACATATATATATTAAACAAATGAATTTATTTCAATACATCTTCCATCTAATGAATGAACTAACAGTAACAAAGACCTGTTTTCACCAATGCTGGAAATATTTAGAAACAAGGGTAGATCTACATGTAGTTGTGTGGTAATTGCCACATATAGAGAAACCTGGGTGTAATATACCCGGTTGTGTAAATTCATCGATCCATACTGTGTCTAATCGGCCCCTTTTTCATTGTGTATTTTCGATTTGCCCGTACACTGGTATCAAAGGGGTGCGCTTTCGGGCTTTTTTTCTGTCCTTCATTCCTCGGAGGCAACTCACGTTTTTTACTGCAGAAATTTGAAAACTAAAAAAGAAGGAAGTCGGAAGTGACATCATACTGAACTCGATTCAGAGTCCGAACATAATATTTGTTTTTATTAATTAATCAGACTTGAGTTCAAATGAAAATCTAGTGACTTCGATCTTGAAGATGACTCCGAATAATCTTATGATGGGTCATACTAAAATGCGCAAAATAATACACGAAAACACATCTGATTTGTGTCCCTTCAGACTTCGGATTCATTTTTAGGGTTATTTTGATCAAAACTGGGGTAATCCTCATTACCATCTACCGTCCCTACAAGTGTTCGCGTTTCATTGGATTGGTGACAGTAAATTAGATCTCTATATTTTAGCTTCTGTACAAGATTTGCAGATTTTCAGTATCATCACCCTCTCCCTCCCCACCCCCCGCCCCTCTCTCTCTCTCTCTCTCTGTGTTTATAAATGTATTTTGTGTTTGATTGTAAGTGTGGTGTGTGTAAAGATAGTATATTAGTGAGTGGTTGGTGCTTTTAGCTTTCTGTTCTAGATTCGTAGGTTTTCAGTGTAACTGCATTTGGCTCTCCCTTAGGAAAGATGACAGGGGGTAGATTGGGATCATTAGTGGGATTACATTCCGCCCACTCACAACCCCAAAAAGCGGAGTGAAAAAGAAAAAAGGAAAAGGTCAAGGTCTTGAAGGGAGCAAAGCAGTTACCATGCACCTAGCTCAAGCGCCCCCCCCCCCCCCCCCACAAAACAAAATACCCGGTTACCGTGTTTGTAGATAATGAGAGGCGTCCGGTTGCCGGTTACCGTGTACGTAGATATTGAGGCTACGCGCAAGGTTACCGTGTATGCAACATTGAGAATACACGGTGAAAAAGGAAAAATTAATGTCAACGTCATGAAGGGAGCAAAGCAGTTACCCTGCACCTAGCTCAAGCCCCCCTCTCCCACGGAACTAAATACCCGGTTACCGTGTTCTTAGATAATGAGAGGCGCCCGATTGCCGGTTACCGTGTACGTAGATATTGAGGCCACGCGCCCGGTTACCATGTACGTAGACCCTGAGGCAGGCTACGTGCCCGGTTAACGTGTACGTAGACACTCCGATTATTCTAAGAGTAGCGAGGACTTGAGACAGGTCCATAAGTAACAGAATAAGAGGGATTGTACAGAATTTTTTATAAACTTTCGTATCCTACATTATAGTCCAAACAACACTGACTATAAGTTGTGTAACATTGTACAACGTCCTCGACTGATCAAACCGATCAAACTTACTTAGTTCCTTTCCCGTGAGACGCCATCTTGGATTATTATTTGTTCAACAAGAGTTCTTGCCCATTCTTGCACATTCTTATTACTTTTTTCTATAAAGCCTCTCTACTTCGACAAAAACATTGATAATACTGCTTGTGAAATTGAAAAGTATTTTATAATATATTTTTCATTTTGATTTTCTATGTGACATTCATAGGGTGAGATTTAAAACTTTTTTATCAGCATATATTTTATTTTCAACAAATTTGGGGATCCCTTGCCACCGGAAGTTTATGTCGCCATGTTGAATGCTTCTGGAAGCGAGTTGGACTAAGCAATAGAAATGAAGCTGAAACGGTTTCTTCTGCGATATTACCCTCCGGGTAAGTTTTGTTATTTATATTTCGTCTGCCTCAGAGTCAGTTTTGAATGTTGCCTCTATGGTGTTGATAAAAGCTTAGAAAAGGGATGTGAACCTCGAGTAAGTAAAGACCGAGATTGAATAATGTGTCTGCAGAGTTGGCGTCCGTTAGTGGTGGCGTCAGCTGGGGCCGGCATTTGTTCGCGATTTTGACGCGACAATAAGTAGGCAAAGACTGACGTCTTCAGTCTACTGAGCATGAACACCAACATCTTCATTTTTTCATTATGTTGTTTTTATTAGTCTATATTCTCTGATGTAGTTAATGTAGGCCTACTACAAGTATCAGGACTCCAGGCTCCAGGCCCAGGTTAATTCATTCTTAGGCGACAAGTTTACAGTCGAACCTGTTAACAGAAACCTGTTTAAAACTGAAACCTGTCTTAACGGAATCTCCCCGTCCCCCCCTTGATATAGATTTATTCCTCTTTAAGGTATTTTTTTACTTTCCCTCCCGTCTCACACTCAGCTACCAGTTGTCTATTTTCTACTAAATATTTGATTGTTTTTGACCGAGATAGACGTGCTTTGGACCAATCGGGGGGTACCAGGGGGGCCTGCCCAACTGGGGTAAAAGAAAATCTGGGGGGTTACAGGGGGGCATGCCCCCCTGTTTTTACCCATAATTTGATATTTTACAGTTAGATTTGAAATTGTCTTGAAAATAATTGATTTGCGACAGTTTTAGTGGCTTTATGTGTGATCTGCAGCAAACAGTACTGCAGTTTGACCCCTGAAACAGTGCATCTGTGTGCAGGAGTGAAAGTAAAAATTTACCCTCTTTAATTGCCTGTATAAAACAGAAACCTGTTCAACGTGGAATTTTACGGAAAGAAAAATATTTGCTACCTTCCGAGGGGTGCAATTTGAGGGTAGATGTTACCCCACCCACGTGAGCTCTGAGAGATAAAGATGATCAGGGTGGTGTTGGTGGGAAATCTCATGAGTGCCAGTGAAAGTGCTCGAGTGGCCCTCCAGCACGAAAACTTTCATTGGTCGTAGCCAGAGGTGTGAAATTAGTTTGACCAATGTTTGCCACCTTGATCATACAGCCAGCCGAGAAAAGAGTTCCTGGAATTATTGTTGCATGGCAATGAGGGGTGGCATTTGTTGACTGTGCTTGTTACACCGATGGGTTGGGCTAAGGGGAAAGCAAAGAAGATGTTCAAACGTTTCTGTTTTTAATCCGTCAAACAGTGGTCCTATAAAATGCTAGCACTGGTAGAGGATAGGAGCTGAGAGGTGTGAAGTTTTGACCACTGCTTGCTACGGACAAGCAACCCCTGAACCCACCGACTTGACCTTTGTAATGAAATCTCCCCACTAAATTCCCCTTCTATCTAAGACGGAATTTTTTTTTTGGCTCCCTTGCGATTCCGTTTTACACATGTTCCACTGTAATTTCTTCACTGTTAAGAAAATATAAACAAAAACGCTGCATTTATTGTTGTTAAAATTCTAGTAATAAATCTGCCATTCTATGAAATGAAAATGTTGATCCCCTGATGCTTTTTTTTTTAGGGGGGGGGGAGTGGGGGTTTAGAGGGTTGATGCTGTTTAATTTTTTATCTTCAAAATGGCGTACTATTGATTGCCGTAGAGTCTATATATATATGATGTGCCGCGTGGGTAGCATTTTTAATCACACGCGCGCAACGGCGATCGCGGCACTGTCAGAGCGGCACACGTGTCCGGTACCAAACTGCCTATTGGAAGAGGCTAGCGGTACTTCTCGACGGCTCTAGACTGCCAGGCCAGCAGTACTTATATGACAGCTAGACGGCTGGGCTAGCTGTACTTATAGTATGATGGCTAGACTGACAAAAGCAAAAAATAGGCTTACTGAATAGTTAATAAATTTTTAGTTTGCAATATCTAAAGTATTGTATTTGAGATGAAACCAAAAGGTGCTTTACTGACAGTGCATGTATTTTTAAAACTCTTTTTATCTGGTCGGAACCACTGTGCTGGTGAGCCGCTGACAGCGGCTCTGGCATATATATTCCTGTATGACAACCTCGACATCAAATTACTTTCAGCGTTTGCCGAAAACAGGTCTCCCATTCATTACATGAAGAACTATCAAAATACGTTTGGCTCGTTTCAATTAAATGACCCATTTAATGACATATTTTGTCATTTTTAGATTCAGCACCAAAAAAGGGCCCCTCAGAGATAAAGAGTTAGACTTGAATAATTACTAATGAGACCTGTGTACTCAACAGATTTCGGTCAAAAAAGCTGTTCTACCCGAGTACTGCTAGACTGCAGGCTAGGCCAGCCACTTCGTTTTTTGTTTGTTTGTTTAAATTTTTCGTTTGCTTGTTAGTCGTTGGTTGTTGCTTTTTTGTTATCGTCTCCATTATTAAATTATCTACGAGCTTGTCCTTGCCTTGTGTGAATTCAGCATAAATGCAGGTCAACTTCAGAGGTCAAGGCCTATATATATGTATTTTATAAAATATTATAAAATATTTTTTTTCTTTTCCTCAGGTATTATCCTTGAGTATGAGCAAGGAGGCATACTCAAGACAAAGTCTATAGATCTACTAGACCTTTCACCTACGTGAGTCAATTAGTCGATGATCTTGAAATTAAATTTGAAGTTTTTAATTGTTGGCCTATGTTTACTTTGAAAACTCAAAGTTCAATGTCAATCTTCATATATATAATATCCTGGGATTATTTTATGAATATTGCATGAAGAACTCAGCAGTTTAACACTTGATACACTATACTATAGCGGCATCTGCTCATTCATTTTCTATTAAAATATAATGAATAATAATAAGAGGTTCTACACTATGAACTATGTGTGAACAGAGCTGACAGAGTGTGTGATTAATATTTTTATTTCAGATTTGACTCTATATAATGTAAAGAAACATAAATTTAAAATCTTCTTTTTATTAAAAGGGAATTGACAATGACTAAAAATTTTTCCTTTGATTTGAAGTGAAACATATTTTTGTAAAATTTCAACAAACACCAAAGTCCAATTCAAATTAGATTATTTTTGTTTTTCCCCACAGGACAGAGATTGATAAAGTAGTTGAAGAAATCACGGAGAAGGAGCCACTCATAACTCCGTCCAAAGTGGATCAAGTGAAGAAACTCATTGTCCGTATCCTTTCATACCCCCGTGCCTGTAGGGCTAATGTCAAGGATATGGGGAGTCCTCTTTTTTACAGCTTTGGAAACAAACTTTTCTAACGATTGGGGAAGGAAAGAATTCTTTAGAAGAAATAAAAGAAATGATTTCGTAGCCTTTTCGCATCGTGTAGCTTTCACGGTGCGCTTTCCTGAAGAACGCCATTTGAGCCCTAGTGCAATGTCATTTATTTTCTTTTGGCTTTTTCTGCTCACTGCTGACATCCCAGCTCTGTATGCCTTTCCTGTGCACATTTCCTACTGCCACCTAAAGGTTTTCTGTATCCGTGGTGTTGTTTTCAGCTTACTGACTCTTTTTGAGAACATGCTTCTCTCATAGTTAGGTATGTTTCGAACTAATAGTGTCAGATTTACTGGACCCCATGACCACATCCACCAGCTTGAAGGCCTGTTTCTTGACAACATTGGCCCTCTGTTCCTGCTGGGTGTTTTCTCAAGAATAAATCTAGATGTTACCAAGTGGTTCCAACACTTCCTCCACTTTAGCCTGAAGGAAAATGCGGGTTCTCTTAGTCTAGAGATAAGGTGTCTGCCTCTCATTCTATGAGTCCCGGTTTCGAAACCTGACAGCGACGGAAAATGTTCTTCTCTGAAAAGAAGTTATCCTTTCACCTTCTTTCCTGCTCTCTGATCATGTTCTTACATCTGATTTTGTCTCCACTTTCTGCCCTATCCCCGCTCTACCCCTTTGCCTCCTCTTCTGGACTCTTTCTGCTGCCTTTATACTGCTTCTCCTTGGCTCCTTCTTACTGCTGTCATTCAGCCACACCCCTGATCGCAGGGTAGGTAAGATCTAACACCTAGTCTTCTCGGATAAGGACGAAAAAATCTCGTTTGCAGGTGAGGAAAATTTGTATGAAACGTCACTCCCAAGGATGCAATGTCACACCCAGATGGAGGGTTTCAAACCTGTGGTCTTAATGTAGCAAGTTCAGATAGTTTTCAGTGCTCCCCACTTTTTTGCTTCATTCATATCAGATGTGAATATTAAAAATCTGAGGTCCCACCCTATAAATGACCAGATAACCTTAAAGTGCTGAAAGCGACACAAAGTTTGTATTGTCTCTCTCCTCTCTTGCTCTGTTTGACTCCCAGTGGAGCATAGGTCATCAACAACATTTCTCCAGTGAAGCCTGTCCTGTGCATCCTTTTCTAGCTGTTTCCATGATGTCCCCGCCTTTTCCATTTCCGCTTGTACTGCTCACCTTAATGTCATCTTTGGTCTTTCTTTCTTACATTTTCCTTGTGGATTCCACGTCAAAGCCTGTCTGATGATGCTTGTCAGGGGTCTCCTCAGGGTGTGCCCAACCCATTTCCATTTCTTCGCGTGTATGTCTTCCTTCACTGGCCTTTGGCTTTTTCTTTCCCACAGTTGAGCCTTTGTGACTCGATCGTACCACTTAATCAGTTGTCTGTTGTATTGTATGCAATGCATAAAGTTTAATCTTAGTAAGATGTAACCACATTTAAGAACTCACACTTTGAACGTTGCCTGCCTTGACTGCTGCCCAGGACTTCAAGAGAAGATTGCTCAACGAGACGATCATCATTTTTATCTCTTCAAGGTAATTATTGTACTACTACTTTGACCATGAGCATCTTCAGAAAGAAGATCATCCTCCGCAAGTGTCTGCACTTGCAGTGAGTGCTCAGAATTTTGTCTCACTGTCCGATTCAGACTCCTCTCTGGTCTCCTGGCAGAGCACAATGCTCATAGATAAATATATATATGTGAGACTCATTATTATATATATAGTAAAGAGCACTAGAAGCTTTTAGAAATATTGACAAATATTACCATTTTGTACTTCACTTGTAATATTGGTTCCTCACTGGGGTTTCTTGTAGATAAACAGTTGCTTGAACAAGACTACACTCTAAGGTCAATGACCTGTTGTGTCCAGTACTCTCTGGCCTTAAGTAGTTGAAGAAATCAGTTACATCATTGTATTCTTTTGCTTGGGAGGTCTATTATGTCTATATTGTGAACAGTTATAATTTACCACTATTTATTATTATTATTTCATTATGTCTGAATAGTATCTGATGGTGAATACTATATAATTTTGTGTGAATCTTTGATCGTTGCATTTAAATATGTAAATAGTTTACATTTGTATAATTATATGAATATTTTATGCTTGTAAAATCTTATGTTATGAAATCATACAAACCATGTGAAGTGGGTGCTTGGAGGGTGTTCTGGTGTGGTTTGCTTCTTCTTTCCTATCAAACGTCTATCGTCTTTATCTCCCCTACTTCTTTTTTTGTGATTGTCGCTCTCTTGTAACACCTCTAATCTTCGGCACTTATATATGACCTTATTATGTTGCAAGTGCCGTAAAACTCTTACTAAACTGAAACTAAACCGTGTGAATTGTGAATAATGTCCTGTGCAAGGTTGGTGGCATTAACCGTCGCTGTTCTTCTGTAGGTGCTGAGAGCTCACATCCTCCCTCTGACTAACGTGGCCTTCAACAAGTCGGGCTCAAGGTCAGTTTGAGATGACGTTTAAATATCTGCATCAGGTCAAAGTTACCACTCACCCTATCTGAGTATCTTATCGACTGTATTTATTTATATATATATATAAATATATGTGATATAATAACACGACGCGGTGGAATCAGGCTCTCGTCAATTTTTTGGACATGTAGAGTTATTGGTATTTCCTTAGCTTGAGAGACCATGGAAACTGAAAAATTGCATTTTTTTGGCCTTTAATCAAAGTTTTTTTGTAAAATCCACACAGAAATGTGTTCTTTAATGGGCATGAAAGAGGTTGAGCCAAAAAACAAAATTTAATAAAAATTAACAAACCTGCGGAAAAATGCCAGTTTCTTCGCTTTGATTATTTTTACGAGCGCCTGATTTCTCCACGCTGCCTCATATATGTGTGTATATATTTATATATTTGTTGCTTTTTCTGTTTGCCCTGGCCAGTTTCATCACGGGCAGCTATGACAGAACTTGCAAGGTGTGGGACACGAGCTCGGGCGAGGAAGTTCACACGCTGGACGGTCACCGTAATGTTGTCTACGCCATATCCTTCAATAATCCTTACGGGTATGTCTCACTGTCTCTCCGGTAGAAAGGGAGAAACAGATATTGATTGTTGGTGGTTGGCGGATGTGGTCTGCTTCTTCTTTTCTATCAAACATCTATCGTCTTTATCTCCCCTTCCTCCTTTTTTGTGTTTGTTACTCACTTGTAACACCTATAATCTTCTGGCACTCATATGACCTTATGCAGTTGTGAGCGCAGTAAAACCTCTACTAGAACTAAAATATATTGATCGCATGATTTAGTATGCATCTTTCAATAACTGAATTGTGCAAATTGTAAGCTTGAGAATTCACAGTCAGATTATGATTAGTGCTTTTGAAGATAAAGAAAATATGAGAAGTTTCCGGAGTTGTTGAACATGTTTTGTTTCTTTCTTTATTATATTCACCATTCAGAAGCTTTCTGTAGTGTAAGTTTTCCCCAGAGTATTTTTGAGGTGCTACCTCTATTTTCTGAATCGTGTTGGAGAGAGCTTGCTGTGTTGAGATAAATGCTCTTTTAGTTTTTTAGTAGAGGTTTTACGGCGATCGCAACTGCATAAGGTCATATGAGCGCCAGAAGGTTAGAGGTGTTGCAAGAGAGTAACAAACATAAAAAAGAAAAAGGGGAGATAAGGACGATAAATGTTTGATAGAAAAGAAGGAGCAAACCACACCAGAGCACCCGCCAACCACCCAAATGCTCTATACAAATGCCATACAAAATTAGTAGTAGTAGTAGTTGTTGTAGTAATAGTAGTAGCAGTAGTAGTACCATTCTTGTTATTCTTATTATGTTTTTAAAGCGTTATACCTGACCTTCTGCATGACCTTCTATAAATAGGTGATCATACCATACTGCTGTGCCAAGGCAGAGCGACATATCTGCGCTTTTTATGATTTTGAGTTACGTCGCGCTGCCATTGGAAATATATGGGCATGGCACTTCAGTTACGTCTGTTTGCCACTTTGAAACATCCTATTTGTAGTGATTTTAACAAAGTTACAAAAATAAAACAATTTTTGCCGATACGTCTGTCTGCCTTGGCACGGCTGCATAGTGGATCAATTAGTTTTGTGACTGACAGTGTAAATTTTTATCATAAAGTGATTATTGCTGTTTGTACGTGGTTAACTGTTATAGTTGTGTTAACCTTGACATTATTTTTCTAACCCCTCCACACCCACGTCACCCCCACCCCCCCCCCCCCCCCCCCCCACCTCAGGGACAAGATTGTGACGGGTTCCTTTGACAAGACATGTCGTATCTGGAGTTTTGACAGCGGCAAGTGTTACAATGTCTACAAGGGCCACACAGCTGAAATTGTGAGTCGGATCTTTTCCTGCAGTCTCACATCCAAAACTACTTTACATACAATATAGGCTATTCTTTGGATACACAAGTATTCACACACAGTTTTGTTTTGGGGTTTTTTTTTGAGTAAAGAGAAGCACTTCGACATCATGAGGGTAATTGAGTGATGGGAAAAAGTAAGACAGACAAGCAGAAACAACAGAGGGAAAATAAAGAAGTAGGACCTACCAGTAGTGCCCTCCAACCACCCGCACTCACATACAGTATACCGCATTGACACACAAATTCTCATACACAATCTACCCTAGAGATACACCGTATCATATACTCTTTGGACACACATATACTCACACTCAGTATACTGCATTGACTCACAAATTCTCATACAATACATAATCTACCCTAGAGATACACCAAATATATATACTGTTTGGACACACATATACTCACACATAGCGTACCGCATAGAAGCCCTAATTCTCATACACAATCTACCCTAGAGATACACCGTATCATATACTCTTTGGACACACATATACTCACACACAGTATACTGCATTGACTCACAAATTCTCATACAATACACAATCTACCCTAGAGATACACCATATCATATACTCTTTGGACACACATATACTCGCACACAGTTTACTGCATTGACTCACAAATTCTCATACACAATCTACCCTAGAGATACACCGTATATATACTATTTGGACACACATATACTCGCACACAGTTTACTGCATTGACTCACAAATTCTCATACACAATCCACCCTAGAGATACATCGTATATATACTCTTTTGGCACACAAATACTCACACATTATGGTGTCCGTACTCACATGCCTATTTCACATGCGTTGTTATTGTTTTCGTGGCTCAGTAAAGGTGTCATGTATGTAGAGCGCTTGGAGGTTATACTTGTATGGGATAGAGCACTATAGAAATGTAATCTATTATTATAAAGAAATTGGAGAAACAGGCATTTTTCTGCCAGTTTGGAAATCTTTATCAAATTGTTTTGTTTTTTTGGCTTAACCTCTTTCAAGTCCATATAAATACACATTTCCAGGTGAATTTTACTGAAAAACATTGATCAAAGGCCCAAATGAGGTCATTTTTCAGTTTTAGACTCTTTAGCTCTTGAAGTTACCATACTTTGGCAGCTATTTTCTCGCTAATTTCACTACTAAAATCAGGCGACCTCAATTCCTTCAATTGCAAAAATTTTGAACTCTATTCAAGATAAATGGATATTTATTTCATCGGAACCAAGGCAAATAAATCAGCTTTCAGGTGATATCAATAACTACACCTGCCCAAAAACTGACAAGCGCCTGATTCCACCGCGTCTTGACACATTTTGTACCTCCCTTACAGGTGTGTGTGAGCTTCAACCCTCAGAGCACGCTGATTGCCACAGGCTCCATGGACACCACATGCCGTTTGTGGGATGTGGAGAAGGGCACGGAAGTGGCCACTTTCCAGGTCGGTGAAATGTTGCCCGTTCGTTGCTTGTATTTTTTAATTATTATTATAGTAGAGGGTTTTATGGCGCTCGCAACTGCATAAGGTCATATGAGCGCCAAGGGGTGGGTGTCAAAAGAGAAGTCTTTACAGGGAATCAGACTTAGACTGCTCACCTCTCTAGCTTCAACAGCACAAGGTCTGCTTCGACTATCAAGGCACCCCGAAATAGCAGGTCACAAGAGAGTGACAAACATACAAAAGAAGTAGAGGAAAATGACAATAGTAAGAATCAGGAAAGAAAAAGCAGCAGTTCCCTTTTGAATATCAGGCACAGTTATGAGCGTGACATGAGTCAGCCCATTTACAATTCTACTATGCTTGAACGAGAAATGTCCCCCCTTTGGGAATGGCCTAAAGACACTTCAGTCAGTGGCACTGCCCGGGGGGTTGCTCGTATTTGCACTGTATGCTTCCTGGGAAGCTGAGAATGTTTCTCAGTGTTCTATGGTCTGCTGGGATAATAATAATATACAGTCAAACCTGCCCTGACAGCCACCTCTATAAGACGGCCACCTGTACAAACGGCTACTTTCCATTCTCCCCCTTGCATTTTTTCTATATAATTTAACTGTGTAAAACGGGCACCTGTCCAACGCAGCCAAGGCCACCTTATTTTAACACACAACCCCTATCACATTAAGCAATAACACCTGTCTTAGACGGCCACCATATTTTAACACACAACCCCTATCACATTAAGCAATAACACCTGTCTTAGACGGCCACCGAATTGACTTCATTGCGTTGAGTGATAAATTGTGCATTGGCCCCTGGTGTTGTGGGCGAGCCGTCATAATTCAATCACCTGTTGTTGTTGTTGTTAGGTAGTCCCTCCAACCGATCATGTTGCGTAGGCCCCTCCCACTGTTGACCAATAGCTACCAATTTTCAGCTGCTGGTGAGGTAAGCATGTGATCCTTCAAAACCCATAAGCCCCGCCCAGAACTCATACACAAATCGTAAGTGAGATGAGTGGTCACTGTTTACCCAGTCTGTAACAATGGATGTTAACGTGAACTTGTGACAGAAGCGTCGCTCGTTCTCCGAGTGGTGGCGACCCATGTGTTTGTTTTAACATGGCACTCGGTCTTCCTCGTCTGACACATTTCATTTTATAGTCACCCTTGTGCAAAATCACCAACGAAATAAAAAATACAAACAAAATACAAACCAACAACAACAACAGTTAAGACCACAACAATGCGGCTTCTTTCGATTGGGACCTCAGATGGGAATTGTTTGTTTTCTTCATCTTGATCAGTCCTGCCTAAGACGGCCACCTGTCTTATTCGGCCACTTTTCTCCTTGACAATGAGTGGCCGTCTTACACAGGTTTGACTGTAGTGTAAAGTGCATAGAGCTTGCTTTCGAGTGGGGACATGCGCTATACAAGAAATGCTATTTATTATTATTATTATTATTTGCAGGGGTTTGCAACCTACCCACTTGGTGCCTATCAAAAATCTATCGTCTTTATCTCCCTTCCTTCTTTTTTTGTGTTTGCTACTCTCTTGTAACACCTCTAATCTTCAGCACTTATATGACCTTATTGTGTTGCAAGTGCCATTGAACACTTACTAAAACTAAAAAAACACTTGGTCATAACCCACCCCTCATACCATTACCACAATCCACTCCATAATAACTCAGCCCCCCAGGAACCAGTTTAATAGTAAGTCAGTGGGTGGTTGGCGGGTGCTCTGGCGTGGTTTGCTTCTTCTTGCCTATGAAGCATCTGTCGTCCTTATCTCCCCTTCTTCTTTTTTATGTTTGTTACTCTCTTGTAACACCTCTAATCTTCTGGCGCTCATATGACCTTATGCAGTTGGGAGCACCATAAAACCTCTACTTCAAAAATTAAAAAAAATAAGTCACCCTTCACACCTCTATCCAAAACCCCACTCCATCATATCCCTTCTCTCACACTCTCACCACCAACTCACTCAATAGTCATCCACACTATAACCGAGTGCTCATAATATGACCTTATGCAGTTGCGAGCTCTGTAAAACTCTTACTAAAATCAGAAAAAACCACTATCGCCCAAACCCACTGGATAGCAACCCACCCCATGTGGGTGGTTGGCAGGTGCTCTGGTGTGGTTTGTTTCTTCTTTCCTATCAAACATCTATCGTCCTTATCTCCCTCCCTTTCTTCTTTTTTATGTTTGTTACTCTCTTGTAAGATCTTCTGGCGCTCATATGACCTTATGCAGTTTGGAGGGCCGTAAAACCTCTACTTAAACTAAACAATAGTCTTCCACTCTATAACCGCGTGCTCAAATGACCTTATGCAGTTGTGAGCGCTGTAAAACTCTTACTAAACCCCCCCCCCCCCAAAAAAAAACCCACTATCACTCAAACCCACCCCACACATTGTCATCCCTTTAGCCATTGGTTCCACTACATGTTGTTTGCTTTTGTTCATCCACATGGATGGATGGAGGGTGCTACTGGAAAGTCCTGCTCCTTTTCTCTTCATTTGTTGTTTCTGTCTATCGTTGTTCGTTTTACTTCTTCCCTTCTCTATATGACCACTATTGTGTCTTCCTACTTCTATTTACCCAAACTCAATCAAACTGGAAAGTGGGTGGTTGGCGGGTGCTCTAGTGTGGTCTCCTTCTTCTTTCCTATCAAATATAATATATCGTCCTTATCTCCCCTCCTTCTTTTTTGTGTTTGTTACTCCCTTGTAACTCCCCTAATCTTCGGCGTTTATTTGACCTTATTGTGTTGCAAGTGCCGTAAAACTCTTATTAAAATTTAACCAACTGGAAACTTGTTCGTCCGCAGGGCCACACAGGGGAGATTATCTCTCTGTCCTTCAGCTCGACGGGTACGGAGGTGATCACCGCCTCGTTTGACCACACGGTGTCTCTGTGGGACGTGCGATCAAACAAGTACGTTTCACGCTTTATGTCAATCAAAACACTTCACGTGCTGTTTCTTTGTTTAT
Source organism: Aplysia californica (assembly GCF_000002075.1). Taxonomy (NCBI): domain Eukaryota; kingdom Metazoa; phylum Mollusca; class Gastropoda; order Aplysiida; family Aplysiidae; genus Aplysia; species Aplysia californica. The sequence continues at coordinate 142,919 of NW_004797397.1, forward strand.
TATTATATCCACTATTGAGAAGCCTTAATCTGTAGTGTCAGTTTTCCCCATAGTGTTTTTGGGGTGCTACCTCTTCATTCTGAATAGTGTTGGAGAGAGCTTGCTGTGTAGAGATAAATGCTCTATACAAATGCCATACAATACTAGTAGTGGTAGTAGTAGTAGTTCCTTTCTTCCTTCTTCCCTTTCTATCCCCATTTCCTGCATCCTGATGATTGCGTGGTGTTCTGCTGTCTCCCTGTCTTCCTCATCCCGCAACTTTATCCTCCAGGGTCTTCAACACTTCTCCTTAGTCCAATTTCACCTCACCATCAACCACGACACTGCGTGCCTATTGTGGCGTCGGTGGCCTAGTGGTTAGGCTCTCGGACTCGCAACCGTAAGGTCGTGGGTTCGAATCCCGTCCTGGGCCCGACGTTGTGTCCTTGGGAAAGGCACTTTACAGGAATTTTCCTCACTTCACCCAGGTGGGAATGGGTACCCGGCTATAGACAGCGAAAGATCTTGTCAGTTTGTTAGTGTTTGAGCGCTTAATCGGCTGCTCGCACTGTATGCTTCCCGGGAAGCTGAGAATGTTTCGGAGTGTACTATGGTCTGCTGGGGTAATAATATAGTGTAAAGCGCATAGAGCCTGCTGTTGAGCGGTGATATGCGCTATACAAATGCTATCTATTATTATTATTATTATCAGCCTCCTCATTGCCCTTCACTCCAGTCCTCAATGTTACCCATCAATTTTGTATTCCTAACTTGTACAGCCGCCTGTTGTATACCATGTGGTATTTCAAGTTTTGTGTCAATCCAATCATATGTTTGCTTGTTTGTTTGTTTGTTTGTTCAGACGTATCCACACCCTGATTGGTCACAAAGCAGAGATCAGCAGCGCCCAGTTCAACTTTGACTGCTCCCTCATCGCCACAGGGTCTATGGACAACACCTGCAAGCTGTGGGACCGAGCGTCTGGTGAGTAGAGATGCTAGTTTCAGTTGCTTGCACAATTGCCAACAGCACCAGGCCATATGCAATTGTCTGGGTATAGCAGAAGCTGACATGGTCTCTGGCAATCGATTTGAGGCAAGTGTCTATTCTTAGTGTGCACTGTGTGAGGGTGCGGTTGCGGAGCAGTTAGTGCACTTGTCTCCGAAGCGGAAAGTCCGGGATCGAACCTCGGTTCAGACACGGATTTTTTTCGCCCCCTCCTGCCCACCCAGCAGTAATGAGTACCTGACTTTCGAGTTGGAGAGTAAAGGCGGCGTGGAAAGGAACTGGCCGTCCTACCACAATATGACGAAGGCCCAGGAAGTTGTCTCACTAACAAGGCAGTCCCCAATGTCCAGATCGGATGCAGGAACATCTTTACTTTTACTTTTACTGAAAACAAACTGAACTAAACCGAACCGATCCAGTCTTCCAGTGGGCACTTTGACACCTCTAATCTTCAGCACATATTTGACCTAATTGGGGTGCAAGTGCCGTAAAACTCTCCTATTGAAATAAAACTAAGACTGAACTAAACTCTGACCTTAAGCTCTGTCTCCCTTGATATTATTTCCTGAAAAGTAAAACCCTCACTCTGACATTAACACTTCGCCGCATCAACTCGCCGGTCGGCGATGTCTTCCACCCAGTTTCTTTGGATTTTCCCCAAAATGCCATTGCCTTTGATGGCAAGAGTTTTTACTATATGAGCCTTGTGGCGGCAAAGTGTTAAGCCCTGTCTCCCTTGATATTATTTCCCGAAATGTAAAACCCTCACTCTGACATTAAGCACTGTCTCCCTTGATATTATTTCCCGAAATGTAAAACCCTCACTCTGACATTAAGTAAGCACTGTCTCCCATGTTATATTTCCTGAAATGTAAAACCCTCACTCTGACATTAAGTAAGCACTGTCTCCCATGTTATATTTCCTGAAATGTAAAACCCTCACTCTGACATTAAGTAAGCACTGTCTCCCTTGATAATATATTTCCAGAAATTTGTAAAACCCTCACTTTGACATTAAGCACTGTCTCCCATATTCTCTCCCCTCGTTGCAGGACGCTGCATCTCCACGTTGCGTGGCCACTCGGACGAGATCCTGGACGTTGGCTTTGACTGCATCGGTCAGCGGGTGATCACGGCTTCGGCCGACAACACCGCCATCTGTTACAGCGCGGTGACCAATCAGCAGCTTTCCAAGTTTGTCGGCCACGAGGGAGAGATATCCAAGGTGACCCTCCCACAACGTCTTCACCTCTTTTCTTCTTTTTCTTTTTTTTTCTTTTTCTTTTTTTCTTCTTTCTTTCCTTTTTTTTTTTGCTTTGCTTGTTTTATTTTGTTTTGTTTTTCACGTGTTCTCATTTTGGTTCTGAAATTTGCAAGTTACGTAAAAATGTGTCACTGTACAAATTGGTATGCCTCGAGAAAAACAAAACAAGTAAAAGGGGAATTGTTGTTTGGACTGTAATGATGTTGATGATAAGGATGATGAAGATAACGATGATGATAAACTTCTTTTCGTGGGTTGTTGGCGGGTGCTCTGGTGTAGTTTGCTTCTTCTTTCCTGTCAAACATCTATTGTCCTGTTCTCTCCTCCTTCTTTTTTGTGTTTGTTACTCTCTTGTAACACCTCTAATCTTCGGCACTTATATGACCTTATTGTGTTGCAAGTGCCGTAAAACTCTCATTAAAACTAAAAACCTCTTTTCTTCTTTATGTTGTCTTTTGTGCCTCTAAGTGGGTCCTGGTCATGTGACTCCTTGACAACATCACCTCTTTTCTATATATCTATAAGATAAAATAAGATAAGATAAGATAATACTTTATTATCCCAGAGGGAAATTTTTCTTGGCTGTACAGGACCGTAAAAACACATGCAGGTATACATACAAAATCTAATTTATATATTACTCTCATTAAAATTCAACATGAAAAGAGAAGTAAAGCTGACAAAAATGTGCATATCACATCAGATGCATCATTCAACCACATGCAGGAATTTGATTACAAGACCTCTGGAGTTATATATACTCGTAGATACATATTCTAAAGAGCAATACACATTATGCTTATTCTGACTCTATATTATGCAGTAGTCTCTAAATACAAACACTCCATGTAAGAGTAAGAAGCTGATCCTCCAAAGACCCCACTTTTAACTCTTCATCTCCGAGGGGGGTAAACCCACCATGCTGGGGACCTCTTTTGGCACAAAATCTAAAATTAACAAATACGTCACTAAAATGATCATTGAATCGAAACAAGCGAATCTATTTTGATTGTTCTTTATCCAGTAAATGAACTCACTGTGAAAGAGACCTGTTTTCTGTGATTGTAGAAAAGTGATTTGACATTGAAGTCATCTCGAAGGAATGTGCTCAAGCCACTGCCAGCGGCTCAACAGCACAACTGCTCCAACTGCGAGCCGCTGGGAGCGGCTTGCTGGAGATAAAGAGTTAATAATAAATAAAATAATGAATAAAGATAAGTTATACTTAATTGATCCTCGTGGGGAAATTTGAGTTACAATGGTTAACCTATATATATAAATAAATAGATAATGAAATTCATAAATGGTCACTTTTAAGCACAAGAGGGCTATCCCGGAAAATGCTGTTTTGAGAAAATCAAAGGTAAAGTTTTTGCCCCTTGTTCAGTTTCTATAAAAGACAAGAAGAGTTTTCTCTATAACCAAACAAATATACACACCAACCAAATTTCTCTATAAGGGAAATGCCCACTTTTGGTGTAGGTCAAGATTTCTGGAAACCCCGGAAATTTGGACTAGCCCGCTTCTCCTTAAAAGCGACCAAATAAAATACATAGAATAGCAAATTCACAAAAGGAAGGAGGGTGGATTGAGAAAGTAAAGGCTATTTGTTATCACAGGCTCGTTTTAACTTTATCAATAACGCGGAATACTTGCGACATGCCTGTCGTGTGTCGTGTCCACAGATCACGTTCAACCCACAAGGCACTCTGGTCATGACCGCCAGCGCCGACAAAACGGCCCGACTCTGGGACCCGGAGACCGGCAACTGTCGGCAAATTCTGGAGGGCCACACGGACGAGATCTTCAGCTGTGCTTTCAACTACGAGGGCAACACAATTATTACAGGTAAGATATATACGCCATATATACATGAGCCCTATTACTTTTTTATATTCGGCCCGTACCATAATACAATAATAACTTCGTATCGGACAGTGGTACTGTCCAGCCATGGTTAAAGAGTTACTATCATGATTGTTATTGTTATTATCTTTATTTTTTAAAAGTATTATTGCAGTTTTTATTATGACTTTCATTAGTATTGTTATTATATGGTGCATAGCTGTGTTCTGCAGCATGCTCTATGGGCTTTACAGCTATTATTATTATTATATTTGATTATGATGATGATTATTATTAAGATATGTTCATTATTATTATTATTATTATTAATATAGTTATAGTTATTGTAATTGTCTGTTTATTTCCTAAATCTATTTGCTAAGGTGATTTGATAGTATATTTCGGTAGATATTTGTCTCTTTTTATTCATTCTTTAATTACATATTTTTTCTATTTTTCCCTGTGTCTCTTTGTCTGTCTATGTATTTTTATCGACCCTTTTACTTAGCTGATCCCTCCCTTTAGCGCCGTAAAACCTCTACTAAAACAAACCGTTTCTCTTGTTGTCGCTTGTTCAGGAAGCAAAGACAACACATGTCGAGTATGGAGGTGAGAGGGACTCCCGACGGAGGGGAAGCTAGACCAATGTGTGTGTGTGTGCAATGGTGGGTCAGATGGAGACAGTATTAGCGACAGTCCTGGAGAAAACAGAGCTTTTGGCCGGACACTACAACAGGAAGAACTTTATTTGTGGCCGAATATGTGTCTTCTGGCCACGTGAAACTTTAAATAAGTTGTCATTTTTTGTTTGATTTTTTATTTTACCCACAATCCTGGGATAATACAAGACTTGATGTCTTCTCGTGAATGTGTTTTGAAATTGGATCCTGAAAAGGGTGAGGGTTGGGGGGGGGGGGGGGGGAGATGGACATGTGCTGACTGTAGTGACCCCTACACTGAGGACAAGGTGTGACAAGGTGTTAATAATAATAATAATAATAATAGATAGCATTTGTATAACGCATATCCCCGCTCAGCACTAGGCTCTATGCGCTTTACACTATATTATTACCCCAGCAGACCATAGAACACTCCGAAACATTCTCAGCTTCCCGGGAAGCATACAGTGCGAGCAGCCGACTAAGCGCTCAAACACTAACAAACTGACAAGATCTTTCGCTGTCTATAGCCGGGTACCTATTCCCACCTGGGTGTTGTGTGTATTTCAACATGTTTACTGTTGTGACCCCAACACTGAGGACGAGGTGTGGCAAGGTGTTGTGTGTTTGAAGTGTCTGGTATTTCAACGTGTTTACTGTTGTGACGAAGCTTTCTTTTATCATTTCATGCTGTTAACTTGGACGTGATTGTTCTGACGCTGACTGTTGTGGTGTTGTTTCCATTTTACAACGAGGGTTTGAGCGAGCTTGGCTCAGTTTTGTTCCTGAGTGTTCTACAGTCACTAAAGTAGACATGCGGGTGGTTGGTGGGTGCTCTTGTGTGATTTGCTCCTTCTTTCCTATCAAACATCTATCGTCTTTATCTCCCCTCCTTCTTTTTTGTGTTTGTTACTCTCTTGTAACACCTCTCATCTTCGGCACTTATTTGACCTTATTGTGTGTGTTGCAAGTGCTGTAAAACTCTTACTAAAGCAAAAGCTGGCGTGGGCCCACTATTGTCCGAGTCGTTGTCTACTCTGGGTGATCTCTTTTTTTTTTCTTATTTAGATTATCAGCCAAATGTCACTTGATTGTTTATTCCATTTTTAGATATTTTTGTTGCATGACACAGTCAAAGTAATAGATTGAATTTTTTTTTTGGTGTGTTTTTTTTTATGGTGACATGTTAGACATTGTGACAGAAGAAATGTTTCATCTACGTGATGTCTTTGAGTGATGTCTTTGAGTGCCAAACTGAACCGGTAGAATTATCCTGAGTGTGAAAGAAAAAAATGAGACTGTTGTGCTATACCATATGTGAGGCAACGTGGTGGAATCAGGCTCTCGTCAATTCTTGGGCATGTGGAGTTATTGGTATCATCTTGAAGGTTGTTCACTTGGCTTTATTTGGATGAAAAAAAATATCCATTTATCTTGAATACAAGTCGAGATATTTGCAAAATAAGGAGGAGGTGGGGGTCGCCTGTTTTCAGAGGTAAAATTAGTGAGAAAATGGCCGCCAAAGATTAGTTATTTCCTTATCTTAATAGTCCGTGGTAACTGAAAATTTACTTTTTTTGTGCCTTTAATCAACGTTTTTCAGAAAAGTCCACAAAGAAATGAGTTCTTTAATGGGCATGAAAGGTGTTGAACCAAAAACAAAACATTTGATAAAAATTCACAAACCTGCGGACGAATGCAAGTTTCTTTGCTTTGATTATTTTGACGAGAGCCTGATTCCGCCACGCTGCCTCACATATTATTGCTAGCTTGTTCTGAAGGTAGTTAATTAGAACCTATAGAGTGTGCTATGTACATTTGTGAGTGTGTTTCTTTTCGAATCGTTATGCTTATCAGATCACCTACGCTCATATGGATTTATGCAGTTGCGAGTGCCGTAAAACCTCTACTAAAACTAAAACTGTCAGATCACCCTGTTGGTCTCTCTCTCAACTTTTATGAGATGTTCTGTTACTGCAACTGCCATCAGACTGGGCTACAGTGGATGGTTGGCGGGTGCTCTGGTTTGGTTTGCTCCTTTTTTCCTACCAAACATGTATCGTCCTTGTCTCCCCTCCTTCTTTTTTATGTTTGTTACTCTCTTGTAACACCTCTAATCTTCGGCACTTATATGACCATACTGTGTTGCAAGTGCCGTACAATTCTTACTAAAACTAAGTTTTTATCATCCCGTTGTGCGGTAAAAGTCCCATCTGTTTGTTCGTGTAGCCGAGTCGTGTCCCAGTTCTGACTTTGCTTCCGCCTGTCTTGTCATTATGGCCACTCACCTGTTACTGTGTTGATGGGTGCTCTAGTGTGGTCTGCTGTTTCTACTTCTTTTGCTCTAGTGTGGTCTGCTGCTTCTACTTCTTTATGGTCTTTTTTTTTTGTTCATTACTTTCTTCTTGGTGAAATACGACTGTTATTATCATTCTGTGTTTTGATGCACCGAAGATTATTCATTTGACTCACGATAGCTCGGATAAAGTATCATGCCCTACTTCTGTGATGTTGTTTTATGTTCCACTTTTCATGACTTTTCACATATGTGGAGCGTGCTGACAAAATGAGTTACTTCTCGGATTCGAGCCCTATAAGATTAGATACATCACGCTTATAGGTGAAGTTTTTACGATTTATAAGTATGAAATAATAAAAGGCATGTTATACTTGAAGTATATGGCATGAATAGAAAAGCTACAAATTTGACCATAATGTCGATTATTGGCCAATATCTCCATTTGTGGATGGCGAGAAGTAACTCATTTTGTCCGCACGTCTCACGTATTTTGGGACATTTCTTTTGTCTCCACATTCCTAAGTCAAGTGATGAGAAGGGCTAGCACAATCGTCACTGTTTTTCATTCGTCACAAAAGCTTGTATTTCAAGATTATTCACCTTTTTGCAAGTCTTAGTGTATGTGTAAATCTTTTCAAAGATGTCATTAGCGTAGTTTGATCCTGGTAAAATGTGGCCATTGTTATTGAGCCCACTGATCTTCACTTTCGCTACTCTCTACTTTTCTCATTGTTGTAATATTTGTTCAATGTCTCAACAGGATGGGTTTTTTTTTCTTTCTTAACATGCCTGTAAATGGGTGTGCGCCTACAGAATGGTTCCAAAAGTCGGATTTTAACCATTTTTAGATAAAGATTGTACCTAATAGGACATTCAATGCTGAACACGGTGTTTTTTTCATTTTTGAGAAATCTCAAGTAGTTTTTGAGATATTGCACATTTTGAGAGGTAGGGTATAAAGATCTAATTTTTATGAAAATTAGCATTCAAGTTTAGAACACATACGACCATGGAAAAAGCGATGATTCTATTGTTTCAAATGTATTTGTTCATGGAAAATTCATTTCCAAATCATCATTCCGTTGACATCAATATCATGATTAGAACTCAATGGTAAAACTGCGGGAAAGAGAAAAACGTGCTTCAAGAATAGATTTTAACACCGTTTAAAAGCAGTTTTTATTATCTTTTTAAAATATACTCTACCCACAAAATATTTAGAAGTCAAATCAATGAAAACTGTTGTAACACATTGTTTAAAAAATGGCAAAACTATCATTTTTTAAATGGAAATACATTTTGATTAAAAAAGTGATTTTTTGGTCATTATCAGCCTGTAGCTCAAAATGGTCTGTGGCGACATTTGGTACCTTTCTTTAGGCACACACTCAAATGCGTCCAGCAATCAAGCCATATTTGACCAAACTGACCGGCACTAATATATTAGTAATATGACCAACATTCCTACTGATACATTCCAGCCTGAAATGTTGTCCGGTGTCTCGTCATTTTATTTTCCTTCTACATTCCTCACGACTATACATTTTTTTTTTCCCCCCGCAAGATGATTTTGTATTACCAAGTACGCTGAAGTCATTCCAGTTTTCCTTCCATTCCAATGTCCTAAAAAGTCCCTGGTCTTGTCATGTATTTTTAGCATCTTTTTCTTTAAAGTATTTCAACGTGCAGAAAATATGTTATGGTAGCCAGGGCAGTTCTACTGACTGAATTGTCTTTATGCCATTCCCAAAGGGGGGATATTAACATGCTCTTATGTATAGTAGACTTGTAAATGGGCTGATTTATCAATGTCATGCTCATACTGTGCCGGAACAACATAGGGGGAACTGCTGCCTTTTCTTTCCTCATCCTAACTATCGTCATTCCCCTCTACTTTTGTATGTTTGTCACTCTCATGTGAACTGGTATTTCCGGGGTGCCTTGATAGTCGAAGCAGACTTTTTGCTGTTGAGGCTAGAGAGGTGAGCAGAGTAAGCCAGATTCCCTGTTTGGACTTCTCTGTTGACATCCACCCCTTGGCGTTCATATGACCTTATGTCTTCTAAATAAATATGCTGTTTAAGAATTGGCGGCTTTATGTGTGAAAGGTAGACGTGAAGTAGTTTTGTCTTAGTGCCAAACCTCTGGATCTTTTCCGGCTTCACTACATGTAACCTACAGTTTCTGTTTGACCTCAGTTCCACGAGACATTTTTTTGTGGTTTGAAAGACGGTATGCCTATGTTTAGTCTAGTGCTATGTTGAACTTACCTTAACTACAATGTCTTTGTCCCAGTCTCTTTTTTCTTCACCATATCGGGGGCTGACAGCCAGAGGCGACCATGTCCATTTTGGCCAAAAGTCCAAAAATACCATTAAAAAGTGGCATTTAATCAGTATTGCGTCTTGTCTGTAAATATCAAGCCATTTCCATCCTGTAGTTTTTCCACAATCATAATTCCTGTTGTATCTAAATCTATGTTCAAGAGTTGCCTATTAAACCTTGCCCTAGTGAGTGGTTGGCGGGTGCTCTGGTGTGGTTTGCTTCTTCTTTCCTACAAAAAAAACTATCGATCTTCTGTATCTCCCCTCTTTCTTTTTTGTGTTAGTTACTCTCTTGTAACACCTCTAATCGTCGGCACTTGAATGACCTTATTGTGTTGCAAGTGCCGTAAAACTCTTACTAAAACTATTTTAAAAAACATTGCCCTAATAATCCGTTTTTCTCAAAACTGGGAATGTGGACTTAATCACCTCTAGCCCTCAGACAACAATAAGGCAAACTTAAATAACGCTTGGTCCAGTTATTATCTCTAAGAATCAAACTTTTTTTTTCAAATTTATTGACAAATTATTTGTTCGTATATTTTGCTATGAATTTTCTGAACATTTTCCTGTGTGTAACATTGCCTTTATTCTGCCTGTCCCACTTTTATATGAACGTAGAAAGTCAGTCTCCCGTTTCATTTTGTTCCTTTCAACAATTGATTTATCTGACTGAGCTTACAAAGCCTGCTCCACTCAGGCGTTGACCAGATGACAAGGACATGTGGTTACTTGAGGGAGGCATTGCTCTGCCAAGAGCGAAATGCTCGCAGCTAAAGGGATTTGAAAACAACAACAACAACAACATCTGACTGAGCTTAAATTGTATTGTGCAAAGTGTAGAGGAGATTCTATTGTATTGTCTAAAGTATAGAGGAGATTCTATTGTATTGTCTAAAGTATAGAGGAGATTCTATTGTATTGTCTAAAGTATAGAGGAGATTCTATTGTATTGTCTAAAGTATAGAGGAGATTCTATTGTATTGTCTAAAGTATAGAGGAGATTCTGTTTTAATTTTAGCACATGAACTAGTCTCTTCAGAGTTTGTTTGTCTTTTTGGGCTGACTCCAACACACGCCCAGAATACCGTCCAGACAGATTTTTACATTCTTTTTTTTGCACTTTTTAGTGGCAACCGTCCAAAAGTACATATGCCTAACAGGGTTTTATTATGTGTACACATGCCCATGTACTGTTTAAAAAACCTAAAATATCCATTTACTTATCAGGGTATATATATATGTACAGGAGCCTGTTTTGTGAAAAGAAATATAAATACATTTTTAAAATAGTAAAATTATATGTCCATTTGTACCAGTGTGCCTGTGACTTTTATTTGCTGTGCTGTTCACAAACATTTGTGTTCTGGGTGAGAATACCCACCTTTTTTCTTTTTTCATGACTTTGCTGATATCCTTGAATAATTTCTGTGCTATCTAGATTCGGATTTGATCCAGTTACCTTTATTTGAATGCTAGATGCTGTAGTTTTAATACTAAGACACAAGAAGCTGAGAGTACGTTTGTTTATATCTCTATTTAATACCCAAAATTGTTTCATAAAAAATGGTATCAAACCCAATATGAAATGAATGTTTACAAATGTATCATTAACTGAAGTATTTCAAATTGATGTTTGATTAATCACTGGCCAATTAATAGAGGACGTGAGAACTTTTTTTTACTCTTTCAATGTCAACACTGAGGACACTACGTTTTTGTTATCTGAAAAAGTCACTCAAACAAAGATTAAAAATTTTTTAATTAAAAAATTTTTTTAGGGGGGGGGGGGACGAGGGGAGGTCTTCTTTCTTGCATCCTCCCACACTTTATGATGGTGGCTTCAGTCGACTTGCATCTTTTTCGGTTCGAATTTGATTTTTATAAGAAATTTTAATTTACAGATTGTTGCTAAAGATTTTAGAATTTAATGACTTGTCGGTTTCAAGTTAAATGAAATATGACTGCTTTCGACAAATGTCGACCTCTACCTAATAAAAAGAAATGACCGTTTGAACTTACAGCTTGTTACAAAATATTTTAGGATTTAATGGCTTCTCGCTTTCTGGATGAATGAAATGTCTGCTACTGATAAATGTCAACTTCTTCCTAATAAAAAGAAATGACCATGTGGACTTACAGCTTGTTGCAAAATATTTTAGGATTTAATGGCTTGTCGCTTTTCAGGATGAATGAAATATGACTGCTACTGATACAGGTCAACTTCTACTTAATAATAAAAAGAAATGACCATTTGAACTGACAGCGTGTTGCAAAAGATTGCATGTGTAGGATTTAATGGCTTGCCTGTTTCAAGGTGTATGAAATACAACTGATTTTGGTAAATGTCGTCCTGTGTCTAATAAAAAGAAATGACTGTTTTATGTTTATCTTTGTTGGAAATTGTTGGTTTTTCAATTGTGTATACATTTTTACATTCACAGCATGTTGGGAGGAGTGGGCGGGGGGTGAAGGGGAGGGGAGGGGGTGAAGGGGAGGGGAGGGGAGGAGGTTCCCTTGTAATTGTTGTGTATTGTCTGTACTATGTGTGCACATTTTCAGTAGTAGAGTCGACCTAACGACTTTGTCTTCACCTGCTGTTGTCTAGCTGTTTTGTCTTTTACTTTAATTTAATGTGCCAAAAAGTCGTGAGTTTTGCTGTTTATATCGGTTGTTTAAAAGTTTGTATTGGTGTGTAAAAGCCATCTAGACTAGACAGAGACATATATTATGTTTGCGCTTTTTTTCTGCTTCCAGTATGCTGCGTGAGATTATTTTTGCTTGAATTATTGCTTTAAAAAAAAAAAAGAAGGCCATTTTTGGAATAAAAGTTTTGTTAAGAAATCGTCAATGAACCCTGGATGTGTGGAGATTCAACTAATGTTTTTTCTTTGTGAGAGGGACTGAGAGAGAGAGAGAGAGAGAGAGAGAGAGAGAGAGAGAGAGAGAGAGAGAGAGAGAGGCAAAGAATGAGAAAGACAGAGGAAGAGAAACAGAGATAGAGGCAAAGATAGAGAAAAAAAGACAGAGATAGAGGCGAAGAATGAGAAAGACAGAGATAGAGGCAAAGAATGAGAAAGACAGAGGAAGAGAGACAGAGATAGAGGCAAAGATAGAGAAAGGCGGAGAAAGACAGATCTAGATATATCTGAGCAGAGAAGAAATAGAAACAGGGCGGTAGAGTAGAGAAATCGAGATATCACTACCCTACAATTTCAAAGTACTAACTGCTCAGTACCTTGTTTCGAGAAATTTGTCCTAAAAAATTTTCGAGTTGCCTATGCTCAACATGTCACGCTTTTTCGAATGCAATTCTTTGTTATAGTCTCCAAATAATCTTACAATTTTGATAGAGCAGGTAGAATCGTAATTGGTTTCTGATATCATGGTCTAACAACTCAAAACTGTCTGGTAGAACTTCAGGGGGTGAGATACCAAACCCGCTAAGTGACATTTACTGTCCCCGCGGTTTTATGCACCCTGCACAATTTAGCGAAATTCGATCATTTTTGCATAATTTCTTATTATTTTCCTTTCTCATTCTTTGTTAAAATTAACATAATCGCATAACTTCACGTTTTTGGGCCCAGTTTGCATAATTTCAGAATTTTTTTTTGCATAAAACCGCGGATAGCATTTAGGAAAAAATCGACGTTGTTACCGTCTATCAGATGCTCAAAGTGTTTTCGGACAAAACCCAACACATATTTCTTTTTATGCGTGTTAGTGCATATAGCAGTATTAGAAAAGAGCTGATTTTCTCAAAAGTGCTCCAATGGATGTCGGGTTTTGCGTCTCAGCCCCTCGTCTCTTTGTCGTTCTGAGGTAGCGTTATGTCCAGTAGACAGAGAAAGAGAGACATATTTATCAGTCATTTCCCTCAAGGTAGATGTAACGTAAGCTACGTGAAACTGCTGACCAACTTCTTGCCAAAACTCACACGTGTGAACGCGGGAAAAAAGGCCCAAATGCTTTTACACTGTCCACAGATTCTACTCCTTCTTTTTTGTGTTTGTTACTCTCTTGTAAAACCTCTAATCCTCGGCACTTGTATGACCTCATTGTGTTGCAAGTGCCTTAAAACTCTTACTAAAACTTTAAAAAATAACAGAATAAAGATGTCCTCAACTCTGAGGATTATAAGAGTTCTGGCAATTTAAATGGAGCAGTTTTTCATTCCATTTCCCCCCTCCCCTTTTTTGAGGGGGTGGGGTGGGTAGGTGGAAAGGGACGGACAATCTTGCACGACTCGATAAATGAACCTTGCTCTATTTTGTATCCAATTCATCCTTTCACCTTGTTCACTCTTCATCAATTTAATGTAGCCTACGTATTATCTATTTTTCTTCTAATCCACTTTCTTTGTTTGAATGACTTGAAATATTCCAGTTGAAAGATTGTGTACCTTGATCTTTGATCCATTGAGTTTTAATTAATTGCATTTTCTGAGCATGAACATAATTTATAATGACAATAGTAAACCTGAAAGTTAACTGGTGACTGTATGTCAAACTCAAATTCTCCTAGCGCTTAGACAGTTTTGAGTGGTGGTGTTATCGAATTTATGTGTTTTGTGGTTTGAATTTCTGAATGAGTTTTTTCGTTGTCTATTGATAGAAACACAAGCTATGTATGTCATGTCGGTGTTCTGCAATAAAACGATTTTAAGAAATAGAAATATCTTTTTGTCGTGTGAAGGTTGTTCTCTTGACCTGGCTTGCTAAAGATCAGAATTTGTTTTCCATGTATGTGAAGTATGCTGATAAAATGAGATATTTCTCGGATTCAAGCCTTAAGGAAATAGATACATCACGCTTATAGGTGAAGTTTTTTCAATTTATAAGTGCCACTGACTGAAGTGTCTTTAGGCCATTCCCAAAAGGGGGACATGAACTTGTTCTTAGGCACAGAATTGTAAATGGGCTGATTCAACAATGTCATGCTCATAACTGTGCCTGAACTGCAACAGGGAACTGCTGCTTTTTCTTTCCTAATCCTTACTATCGTCATTTTTCCTCTACTTCTTTTGTATTTTGTCACTCTCTTGTGACCCGCTATTTCCGGGGGCCTTGAAAGTCGAAACAGACTTTGTGCTGTTGAAGCTAGAGAGGTGAGCAGTCTAAGTCTGATTCCCTGTAAGGACTTCTCTGTTGACACCCACCCCTTGGCGCTCATATGACCTTATGCAGTTGCGAGCGCCGTAAAACCTCTACTAAAACAAAGTGTAGCGAGTAGGTTCTTCGACGTCACACGCAGACGCAAAAATCCTTAGTTCGTTTCCCGTTCAGGGCAGGGAGACTTTTTAATTAATTGTGTGTCTTCGTCTTTCTGCTGAGACGTTGTTTCCCTCTCAGCTCGAGTTGGCCCTGACAGGAAGGGTCGACGCCCTCCTCCGGCCATAGATAGCGAAAGATCTTGTCAGTATGTTAGTGTTTTAGCGCCTATAAAATGGCTGCTTGCACTGTATGCTTCCCAGGAAGTTGAGGTTGTTTCAGAATGCTCTCAGGTCTGCTGGGATAATAATTATAGATTGTGAAGCGCATAGAGCTTGCTGTTTGGCGGGGATTTGCGCTATACAAATGCTATGGTATTATATTATTATTAATCGATCTAAACTGTGTCCGTGGGAGCGGAAAAAAGCCCCAACCTACATAAAAGATTAATTAATCTTAAGGACCCTGTTGACACAATTTAGGTAGCTCTAACTTGTATGATATACCGTACCAAACCTTAGTATTATATGTGAGGCAGCGTGGTGAAATCAGGCACTCCTCGAAATAATGAAAGTCAAGAAACATTTTTCAGCATTTTTGGGAATTTTTATCGAATTTGTTTTTTGGCTCAACGCTTTTCATGCCCTTTAAAAAATATATTTCTGCCTGGATACACGTTGGTTAAAGGCATAACATATGTAAATTTTCAGTTTCCACGGACTCTCAAATTAAGGAAATAACTCAACTTTGGCGGCCATTTCCCCGTTAATCTTATCTTTGAAACCAGGAGACCCCCACCTCCTTCAATCGCCGTTATCTTGACTTGTATCTGAGATAAATGGATTTTTTTTCCATCAAAAGCATGGCAAATGGACAGGCTTTAAGGTGATACCAAATAACTCCATATATACCTGTAGGCTTTGAGAAAATTTCTGTTTCATTCCCAGTTGTGTATAAAGTAAAGTACCAGCCCACTACATATATGAAAAGACAAATGCTACGATCAAAATCTCCCGCGGAGGAGGATGAGAGGACGGCTGAGACCCACCTGAAAGATTTCACACTCGCGCGCGCGCGCACACACACACACACACACACACACACACACACACACACACACACACACACCCCACTTACACACACACAAGAGCAGAACAAAGCGTATATTTTCTTGTGTATTTACTCTTTCTCTGATGGCCAATATAAATGCGTATATTTTTTTTAATCAAAGAGAAATTGTCCACCTGTACGTGTCATACAAAAGTAATAATTTAAATGATAATAATAGTAACATAACAACAAATTCATACTACAGTAATGATAATAATGTTTAAAATAATAATAATGATGATGATGATAGTAATAATAATAATAATAATGATGATGATGATAGTAATAATAATAATAATAATAATAAATAATAATAATAATATAATAATAATAATAATAATAATAATAATAACAACAACAACAACAATAATAACAATGCCACTATAATTACTATTAGTATCATTATTATTGTAAAAAATCAAAGAAGTAATAATATCAACAATTACTAACAATACATACAATAATATGTAGTAGGCCTAAGTATAATCATAATGAACATGGTAAGGACTGTCTTTCTATAGCGCATCGTCCGACTCAAAATCTGGCTCTGCACTTCCAGACTTCAGTTTTATGATGTGAAAAAATACATGATTATGACTAAAACTACACGTCGTCTCTTCTCTATGTTAGACATTATCACATCATCATCATCATCATCAATGCCTTTCACCCCTGGCAGGGTATAGGCCACATACAAGCTCCTTCCATTTATCTCTGTCCTGAACCATCCTTCCAAGCTCGTTCCAAGTGAGCTTCATTTCTCTCATGTCCCTTTCCACGCATCTGCTCCATGTTTCCCGTGGCCTACCCCTGCCTCGTGCATTATCACAATTAGAATGTTAAATGTATGATCATAAAACAACTTTTGAAAAAGTTCCATGTCGTATTTCCCAGCAGTGTACGGTACTTGAAGATAAAAGAAGAAAAGGTAATGCGCACGTTTTGGTCTCTATGTGTATAGTACAGAAGTTTTAACCAGCATTTGAGTTGTAAAGGCCTGTGGTAAATGGCTGTCCCCATGGTTTTATGCATCCCGCATAGTTTAACATTTTTTTTTTTTCATAATTTCTGATTATTTTAAATATCATTCTTTGTTGAAATTAACAAAATCGCATAATTTCACATTTTTTGGCTCAGTTTGCATAATTTCAGAATTTCATTATCATTATTAAAACACTTTGCCGCCTCATCTCGTCGGACGACGATTTTTACCTCCCAGTTTCTTTGGATTTCCCCTAAATGCCTTTGCCTTTGATGGCAAGAGTTTTGACTGTATGAGCCTTGTGGTGGCAAAGTCATTAAGAAGTGGGACATTAGATTTGATTTAACGTTTATTCGCGAGAGAATTGAGCCAAAAGAAAAGGAAGTCATAAAATATTCCTAAACAACCTTACAACAATACTTACAATAGTACAAAAGATTATCAAACCCACACCATAGCCTACAATAGCCCAGCAGGTGGTGTAGGTCCGGTACTGTAATACTGCTTGGAAAAGAACAACAGTAACAGAAGTAATGTAGTATTTTACACATGTATCTAGGTGCTCATAGCGTATACTGGCGGAGGGGGAACCAAAGATAGTACATAACACGATGGGCCACTCAGGCAAAAAAGTGTCCGCAGGAAGTTCGCTCTTTGCTTCAGATGGCGCTGCAGTCTGTTTTGAAGCTCTCTTTCGTTTTTCCAGAAGAAGAATAGGAATAGCACCTCCTTGCGTGCGCAGATCGACTGCGGTTCATCAGCAGTTCGGGTTCGTTCAGTGTGGAGTTTTAGTTGTTTTTTATTTTAATGACCTCTAGTCTTTCATTCTTAAGTCAAATCAAACGAAGAAAACCATCACCCTTTCCTCCGGAAGAGGTTTTTGTCAGCGTAATCATTTTTAAAAAGCGTTCTTCCGAAATTCATTCAAAAACTTGCTAGTTTCACTTTAATGTTTTAAACTCAAGTAGGATAACTCTGTTCGCAAAATGTGCGCTTTTGCAAAGAGGGCGCCACCGAATTTTGAGGACACTTTTTTAATTGGCTCAAAGAGAGAAGTGGCCCCTCTTGTTATGTAGACTCTTTGGGGGAAATGAATGAAATTCTCGTCCAATTCGTTGAGCACAACTACGATACAAGCCATTCTAGACAGGTAGGATCCTATTCGGAGACGTCTCCGATGGAGAGACCAATCCAAAGGCTTCGTGACGCTTGACCCAGTAAAAACATCTAAGGGGTTACAGGGGTGTGTGTGTGGGAGGGAGGGGGGAGACTTGCCCCCCTGTTTTAACCCATAATTTGATATTTTGCTTTTAAGTTTGACATTTTCTTGAAAATAATTGATTTGCGACAGCTTTAGTGGCTATATGTGTGATCTGCAGCAAATAATACGCAGTCTGACCCCCCAAAGCAGTGCATATGTGAGCAGGAGTACATCTCAGAATAGTTCCCGGGTGCTCGCCGAAATGTCTCCGAATATCTTCTGCCTTCCCAGACATGATATATGAGCTACGGGTGTGTTGCATCAGCTGAGAGATAGTTCCCTCTGTTGTCAAAGATAGGATAATGGTAGTTTGTAGTCTAGTTCGAGAGAGAGGAAGAGGAAGAGGAGGGGGGGGGGGGTAAGAGGGTAGAGAGAGAAAGAAATAGAGAAAATAACAAAACGCGTTGTCTTTTTTTATGTCTCGTCTTTTTCACAAACTTCTCCATTAGGTCAGCCTCTCTTTCTCACTCTTTCTCTCTCTCTCTCTCTCTCTCTCTCTCTCTCTCTCTCTCTCTCTCTCTCTCTCTCTCTCTCTTTCTCTCTCTCTTTACCTTCAACGCCCAATCTCTCTCCTTCTTTCAATTTGGCTTCTTTTCATATCAGAAATTGTCAACGTACGCGCACACACATACGCACGCACACACACACACACACACACACACACACACACACACACACACACACACACACACACACACACACACACACACACACACGTACACGCATACATAATATACAGATGGACATAAAATAATTTGCACTATTAAGCTTCCTTTACAAAACAAAAACAAAAAATTAGTATTAGTAAAGCATCATCGACCCCGGTAGAGAATGAACCAACAATAACCAATAGATTAATTAGAATATCACAGAATACTTATTTGGTTCTTATTTTATCACAGAACGCTTTTCAAGGAACTAACATGTCAATTTGGCAAGCATACATATCTTTGAAGAGGGCTCGAAACACTTTATTAATTAAATTTGTGTGAGACCATAAACTTAGTCGCTTTTAAGCACAAGGGGGCTGTCCCGAAAAATGCTGTTTTGAGAAAATCGAAGGTAAAGTTTTTGCCCCTTGTTCAGTTTCTTTAAAAGACAAGGAGAGTTTTCTCTACTAAAACCAAACAAATATACACACCAATGAAATCAAACTTCTCCTATGGGTAGGGCAATGCCCACTTTTGGTGTAGGTCAAAATAATTGTTTCTGGAAATCCCCGAAATATGGGTTAGCCCGCTTGTTCTTAATAGTGACCAATTATGCATGAGACAGATTTTGTTGCGGTTATAGACGAGTAAGAAGGACCTGCTGTTCTGTCAATACCATGCCAGTATTGAATCAATACTGTGAGGCATCGGGGTGAAATCAGGCGCTCGTCAAAATAATGCAAACGAAGAAATAGGCATTTTTAGTCCAGTTTGACAATTTGTTTTCAAATTTTTGTTTTTTGGCTCAATGCCTTTTAAGTCCTTTAAAAAATATTTCTGTGAGGGTTTTACTGGATAAAGTTGATTAAAGGCGCAGCAAATGTAAAGTTTAAGTTTCCAAGGATTCTCAAGCTTTGGAAATCAACAAACTTTAGTTGCCATTTTTTCGCTAGTTTTATCTCTGAAACCAATCAAGCCCCACCTCTTTCAGTAACAAATATCTCCACTTTTGTATAAGCGAGATGTGTGGGAGTCAAATGAACAAGCTATGAGATGAAACCAATAATTCCACTTGGCCAAAAATTGACGAGCGCCTGATTCCAACGCGTCGTGACACAATTTACTTCCACTCCTCTAACAGCACTCACAGGAAAGGACAAAATTGGAATGGTAAATACAAAAAAAATATAGACTTAAAATGAAAATTGAGGAAACGTACGCTAGTAAATAAATAGCTCTAGATAATGAATGATTTATGAAGATGTTAACATTATACATTGCTTGGTTGGAAGAAAGATTTCATGCAGATCAGTATCTTTAGGTTCCCTCTCACTCATGCAAACATAAATTAATAATAACCACCCCCCCCAAAAAAAAAAAAAAAAAATTAATTTTTTTTTTTAAAATTGAAATTTAAAAAACAACAACGTTGTTGTAACTTTCGATCAAATCTTTCCCTACTTGTTTCAGCCAACTGCTTGTTGCCCTCCTCTTACTTTCGATCAAGTCTTGCCCAACTTGTTATCAGCCAATTACTTATTACTATCCTCCTCTTTTTACTATTCCTTTTCTTATTCCTCCTCCTGCTCATCCTCTTCCTCCTCAGCTGTAGCAGCAGCAGCTGACATTTGTAGTCCCAGACGCCGCTGAAATTCCGCGAGCCCTGGCAAAGTGAAGTTCTCAACGCCCCCACCGTAAGCTCCCTCCTCCTCCTCTTCTCCCTCCTCCTCCTCCTCGCGGCCATTATTCCCGTCGTCTGTCTCCTCCCTGTAGGTGACGAAGAAGTCGTTGTTGGGCGCAGAGGTCGGGGAGTTTGTCATCTCGTCCAGGGTAAGCTGGCTGGACCGTTTCCTGATCTCCTGCAGGAGCCGAATGTCGTTAATGTCAACACCATCGGGGAGAAACCCGCCCCGGAGACTTCTGATCAAGTCGGAGTCGTCTTCCGCTGCGTCACTTCCGGCGAGCAAGTCGGATATATTGGAAACGAGGCTGTTACTTCGGTTTGTGTTGCCTAGCAACCCCTGTAGGCCGTCCTGTATGTCTAGTTCCGGGTACGGCACGGCCACTCGTCTGGGGTTGGGCGGGGCTACCTTGTCTATGTCTGACAGCTCATTGGTCACTGCGGCGCCGCGCCGCTGTCGGGACCGCCTCATCACGTCTCGGAGAATGTCGTCTGTGCAGGAGATTGCCGAGATTGCCGAAGAGAGAGGGAGAGAGAGAGAGGGGGGGGGGGGGTGAATATTAGAATACTAGCACTGTTGAAAGTACATCGTATATCGTCATTGGGATCACGAATCTGTGTGTGTGCGTGTGTGTGTGTGTGTGTGTGTGTGTGTGTGTGTGTGTGTGTGTGTGTGTGTAAGGGGGGAGGGTCAAAAGAGAGAGAGAGAGAAAGAGAAAGAGAGAGAGAAAGAGACAGACACACACGCACACACACACACAGAGAGAGAGAGAGAGAGAGAGAGAGAGAGAGAGAGAGAGAGAGAGAGAGAGTCTGTGTGTGTATATGAAAAGAGGTAGGGCAAGTGTAAAACAAGGGGAAGAGGGGAGGAGGTGGGTGAACCAACAAAACATAATTTTTATCTTTCGTTTTGGTCTTGGAAGTACAGGAAGTCAAACAAGTGTATAAACAGGTTGATTTTTATGAAACAATAAAATAGGGTATAAGGTTAGGAAAGGGGGGAGTAAATGATAAATGAAGTAGAGTAAATATTATTGATATCTTCTCTGTCTCTCTCTTTTCTCTGTCTGTCTCTCTTTCTGTCTCTCTCTTTTCTCTGTCTGTCTGTCTGTCTGTCTGTCTGTCTGTCTGTCTGTCTGTCTGTCTGTCTCTGTCTCTCTGTCTCTCTCTCTCTCTCTCTTTCTTCCCCCCCCCTCTCTCTCTCTCTCCCTCTCCTCCCCTCCTCCCCTCCCTTATGGCAATGTATAAATGGAACATAATATCACTGTAACAGCCCATCACAAATGTTTGAGCAAAAGTGATTCTTCCTCTCAAGATAACCCAAAAAAAACTTCCCCCACAAAATAATATAATCTGGATAACTGGAAAATGAAATACAATGTACATGAATAGGAAATTAACACATCTTGAATAATGTTTAAAAAAGATACAACAAACATTTCAAACGTGCGTCCAGGTAGCCTACATCATTCATACATTAACAATAAATTACATGAAGAAGATCAAAGCCTGCAGAAAATGCAGTAGTAGTAGACAGACCACGGATAATACCATAATAATATATATTCGCTGTTTCATAGTCATGACTTGAATTTAAAAAAATTTTAAACTGTAACAACAAAAATGATTAGGAAGCTTGTGATAATTTATACAACAGATTTTCAATGTACTTCCTTTGGTTTTGATAACTGAAATTTGCTTTAAAGTAAGCGCCATATGAAATTAAGAGCACGGGGAGGGGAGGGGGGGATGGGTATAGTCACAAAATGAAAATTGTGAGGGTATCAATTTTGAACGCTTGCTGACTCATAATTGTACATGTACATTTGTTCTACTGTTGGTTGATTATTGTTGTTAGATTTCCCCTTTCCAAACAGTAGAGGGAATTTACTATTTTATCCGATCCGTACGCTTTGCATAGAAGTCAGTCAAAATGATTTTTTGAGAAATACTGAAAGTTTCAAAGAGATTTTCGTACTAGAAGTATTCTAAGATGGGAAGAATACAACCCCAGGATTACAACTTGACCCCAGGGCGTACGGAATGGGTTAACCGTGAATTGTCTTGTAGCAGTGCAAAGATTCATCTCAAAATCTGACGACAACAACAGCAAGCGATGAGTAGGTATATGAAAACGTCCAGATAACTGGTAAAGTCGCTACGTCACCACAGCAAACACAGGAAGCTTGTGGAGAGAAGAAACAGTAGAAGAGCATGCGGGAATACCACAGCAAAATAGGTCAAATATATATGTCAAATATAACGAGGCTTGCAACCGGATTATTATATCAAATTATAATATAGCGAGGTGTACAATACAAATATATATATATAAGTCGTCAGTGTCAAGTAATGATAATATATTCGAGGCTTACAACAGCAATACGGAAATGCCAATGCCGAAAGCGTTTTGCATGAGGCGACAAAAGCTGTGAATAGATAGACAAGCGCAATAACCAAAAAAGATGACAAAGAGAGAGAGAGAGAGATAGAGAGAGAAAGAAAGAAAAAGAGAGATGTGGAGAGACAGACAGAGAGGAGGGATAGACAGACAGAGAGAGAGAGAGAGAGAGAGAGAGAGAGAGAGAGAGAGAGAGAGAGAGAGAGAGAGAGGAGAGAGTGAGAGAGAGAGAGAGCTACATTATGGGCGCTAACTTGAGAAGATAGTGCAAGATAATCATCTTTTTTTTAAATTTAGAAAGTTCTTAAAAGCCAACGAAATGACCGTAATTGTGACTTGAAACATTACTACTGCCTTCTCAACTTTCTCTATTACAAAACGTGCTCAAACTGACTCAAATTCAACAGACAAAGGAAAAACAGAGCGACACGTTTATACCCAATGGTGGGCCATTGAACCGAAAGAAAGTAATCAGCTATAATGGCAAACATTAAAATAACATCGTTTCAACATATTATTGTATCCCTGAACGGTGGAGATGAAAGACTTGTGAATATCGTTGAGGTTGAAAGATTCATAATCATTTTCTAAAATTATATTATTTTTAAAAAGCTGTGATGGATGAGAAACGAGAAGGCGGCGGGGGAGGGGAGGGG
>NW_004797397.1:166363-169079 GCF_000002075.1 Aplysia californica
GGGGAGGGTGTAAAGTTGGAAAGGAAAATAGAGTAAAACCACAACACGGCAAAACTGAAAAAAGCTTAGAAAAGGGGTTAAAGTCCACTCAACAAAAGGAGTACAGTGAGAGCGACAGAGATCCCAGCGGCACATGCATTGCGTGGATAGGTAATAATAATAATAATAATAATAATAATAATAATAATAATAATAATAATAATAATAATAGCATTTGTATCCCGCCTTTGCCCACAACATGGGCCCAAGGCGTACATAGGAGATTAAAAACGCATTCATACTAATACCATACAAATTCATCATGTGCGCACATTTTGACAGCAACATTCTTTCAGACAATAAAAAAGAAAAGCTTTGTAGAGTTGCCAAATTTTGTAGAAGTCACAGGTTCTTTTTTGTTCCTATATTATTGCACAGACACACGCGCGTGTGCGCACGCACTCACGCAAGCAAGCACGCACGCACACACGTACGCACACTCACACATACACATAAGTTATACTCATTCACATGAACAAACACGCGCTCACACACGTGCGCGCACACACACAGACACACACACACACACACACACACACACACACACACACACACCCTCACACACACACACAAACATACACACACAGAGAATAGAGAGAGAGAGAGAGAGAGAGAGAGAGAGAGAGAGAGAGAGAGAGAGAGAGAGAGAGAGAGACTGCGAGAGAGAGAGAGAGACTGCGAGAGAGAGAGAGACTGCGAGAGAGAGAGAGAGAGAGAGAGAGAGAGAGAGAGAGAGAGAGAGAGAAAGGGAGAGAAAGGGAGAGAGATAGAGAAAGAGCGAGAGAGCGTGCAACACATGCATAGAACAAAAATGTCATGATTGTAGAGAAAATGAAGTGGTTAGTTAATAAATCGAAATTCGCAAGAAAGCGAGGCAAAACCAAAGAAAAACGAAACAAAAAAAAGAATCAAACCCAAAAGTGTGAGGGAAAATCTACATACACTCAAAGATAGTACAAGACAAGATGGGCCACTCAGCCTAAGATAGTACAAGACAAGATGGGCCACTCAGCCTAAAAAGTGTCCGCAGGAAGTATGCTCTTTGCTTCAGATGGCGCTGCAGTCTGTTTTGAAGCTCTCTTTCGTTTTTCCAGAAGAAGAATAGGAATAGCACCTCCTTGCGTGCGCAGATCGACTGCTGTTCATCAGCAGTTCGGGTACGTTCAGTGCGGAGTTTTAGGGTTTTTTTTATTTTAATGTCCTCTCGCCCTTCATTCTAAAGTCAAATTAAACGAAGAAAACCATCTCCTTTTCCTCCGGAAGAGGTTTTTTGTCAGCGTAACCATTTTTATAAAGCGTTCTTCCGAAATTTATCCCAAAACTTGCTAGTTTCACTTTGATTTTTTAAAACTCAAGTAGGGTAACTCTGTTCGCAAAGAGTGCGCTTTTGTGAAGAGGGCGCCACCAAATTTTGAGGACACTTTTTTAATTGGCTCAAAGAGAGAAGTGGCCCATCTTGTCTTGTACTATCTTTGATACACTTTCAGATTCACAAAACGTGGTGACGTCACACACGAGTGCGAGGAATGGCGTCATCAACTTACGATTGCTTCCTCTTCCGGTACGGGGGGCAGAATGGTCGAGTGAGGGGGAGGGGGAGGGGGTGTGGCAGGGGGTGTGGCAGGGGGCGGGACGGGGACTGGAGTTTTTCGTTTGATAATCACTGTGAAAGCAACATATCGTTTTACGGTCAGCAGGAAGAAACCTTTGTTTTGGTCAAAGGACAGAAAGGAATCTGAACAGTTTGGATGGAATAAAATTCCCAGCTCAAGCTTAGGGGGTAAAATTCCACAAAACTCCTGCAGCCTTTTGGACCAGGTCAACACTTTGCCCTCAGATCAGGGTTCAGATAAAGTGTCAGTGTCTGGCCTGAATAGTGTCTAAAGTGACGTAAAGCACTTGTGGTTTTGGCCAGGGACTAAGAGCAAAAAGAACAAAAATAAACCAAATAATATTCGAAGATCGCAGAATCTACACAAAGACAACCATAAAGGCCCTGCAATAAATTATGGTAAATACAGACTGTTGAGTTAACCGGAGCTGAAGCATTAATGACGAAATGGTGAGAAATACAGATAAAAACAGAGACAAGTACACGACGCAATGAAGAGAGATGGGGGGGAGAGAGAGAGATAGATAGATAGATAGAGAAAGAGACAGAACGAGAGATAGCGAGAGAGATAGGGAGAGATAGGGGGAGAGAGAGAGAGAGAGAGAGAGAGAGAGAGAGAGAGAGAGAGAGAGAGAGAGAGGGAGGGAGGGAGAAAGACACAGAGAGAATGAGAGAGAACAGAGAGAGAATGAGAGAGAACAGAGTGAGAGCGAACAAGAAAGAAAGAGAGAGAAATAAGACCGAGAGAGAGGGATAAAGAGAGAAAGAAAAATAACGAGAGAGCGAGAGAGAACAAAAGAGAGAGAGAGAGCACACACACACACACACACACACACACACACACACACACACACACACACACACACACACACACACAGCAGAGAGACAGAGAGAGAGAGAGAGACAGAGAGAGAGAGAGAGAGAGTAGCAAGGTGATAGCAGCTACAACAACCCAAACATTAGCACCAGCCCCAGCACCGTGAAGTAAAATAGCAAGAACAACCTAAAGCAACAATACTGCACAGGCACGCACTCACGCAAGCACGCACCCACGCACGCACGCTC
>NW_004797397.1:169179-179627 GCF_000002075.1 Aplysia californica
TAATAATAATAATAATAAACACAGCTCGGAAATCCACACGATCAGGCAAAGAAGAAGAAAAAACGATGGAAAGAGAGCAAAAACTCCAGTCCTGCTCCAAGCCCGGTCTTAGTTATAGAATCAAGATCTCGTTCTGTCACTATCCACGCCAAACTGTTCCAGCTGGCGATAGATACACACAAACAAACAAATAAACACACGCACCGGAGAAATATTTCTTCTGACACAATAAATCAGAAACGAACCGAGCCCCCGCTGGAGGAGGAAATACCTGGGGAGGAGCAGACGAAAACAGCGTAGCTCCTGACGTCAAACTCTCCTCGACCAATGAGAATCCAGAATAAATCTACCGACAGCGCAGGTAGGCAGGTAGGTAGTTGGGTCTCGCCCCGGTGACCTCTGGCCTCGATCTGACCCCGAGTTGTGAATGAAAGGAATCCTGCGTGGGAACAAGTAGTCTTTACGCTGTTGCCCTTTTAAGGGCGTGAGACCCGGCCAATGAAAGGGGTGGGGTTCAGTATAAGAATGTACCTGTATACGGGTGGGGTCACTGGGCTCTCTCTCTCTCTCTCTCTCTCTCTCTCTCTCTCTCTCTCTCTCTCTCTCTCTCTCTCTCTCTCTCTCCCTCGTCTCTCTCTCTGTCTCTCTCTCACTCACACACACACACACACACACACACACACACACACACACACACACACACACACACACACACACACATACATACACATAAGAACGATAACACAAATTTTGATCGCAAAACCAACAAGATCAAGAAGGAAAAGAAGACGAAAATTGTGAAAGAGGATAAGGAGAAGGACTGTGGAATCGATACTATAATAATTATTATGAATAGGTGATTAACGCGTGCTCTGGTGTGGTCTGCTCCCTCTTTCTGAATAAACATATGTCGTCCTTATCACTCATCTTCTTATGTGCGTGCGTGAGTGTGTGTGTATGTATGTTTGCGTGCGTGAGTGTGTGTGTGTGTGTATGTGTGTGTATGTGTGTGTGTGTGTGTGTGTGTGTGTGTGTGTGTGTGTGTGTGCAACTGTCTTGCAATACCTTTAGTCTAGGGCTTTTATATGATCTATATGTGTTGCCAGTGCCGTAAAACTCTTAATAATCTGGACAAAGTTCAACCAACATAATTTCTGAGAAAACTAACTCCGTGAATATCGCAATTCGTGCAATGCTAGAAATAAATGCATTGAATTTGAGGGTTTTTTACTTGCATAATATACGCTTTTTCAGTTTGAAGCAACATGTAGCCTACCTGAACAGTGACAAATGAAGCTCTTGTTGATAGCAACTTTCGAAAGTACAAAATATGTTTTTAAAAATTAAATAACAAATAAACGATTGGAAAAATTCAATTGGACAAGAAAGAGGACTTCAAGGGATATTAGATTTAAGTCAAGTTTTCCAACTCTGAAAGAAAAGATCAGCGTGCCATGCAAAGAAAAGCTATCTACTCATCCGACAATGCAAATTTTAATCATTGATAAAAGCGCCTTTTCACATTCCCCTGATTAAGTTAAGCACATCTCGTCAAAAGCATTGGTTACATCTAAACTGACTACAAAGTCAATTATAATGAAGAATAAGCTGTCTTACTGGTAAAGAGAAGATTATTAATTCTTCAAACCTCTAAAAATAATGATAGTAAGAATGACCACAAAAAAATAAAAGGAAGAGAAATCAAAACTACTCGTACAACGAACTGAAACATCATGTCGTTACCTATAGTTGAACGGCAGCCCTAGGGGCGGCTATGGATACAGACATGGACAGGAATCAAACTCAGAATTACGATCAAACATGAATCATGAATTCCTGGGAATAATAGTATTTGTGAAATGTGCTGACAAAATGAAATGAGTTGGGTTTTTTTTTACATCCCATCCCTATGGAAATAGATATATCACGCGATTAGGTGAAATTTTTACAATTTATAAGTATGGAATAATAAAAAGCCCGTTATAATACAAAAAGAATGTGGCATCAATAGAAAATCTACTAATCTGACCCTATAGTGTGGACTTTTGGCCAATATTTCCGTTTGTGGAATCCGAGAAGTAACTCATTTTGTCAACACACTTCACATATTATGTACATCAATTTATCAGCTTAAAACCAGTTTAAAAATTCCTGAAATTCAATACTTCTAAATGGGACCTTTGTTTGCATCTTCAGTACCGGTTGGATTTCTTTTTTTTTTTTTAAGACAGCAACAAAAACAGATATTGTAGTATCTAATGCAACAGTTTAGAATCTTCACTCAAAGAACCAAGACCTTCCTACAAATAAACGTCCAACCACACAGAAGCTGTGCTACCTGAAAACCTCAACTGAAGAAGATAGGAATAAATCATAAATTGTTTACTGAAATCAAAATCAACGCTGGTGTGGAAAATAAACAAAACAAACATTTTTTTTCCTTCTCCAAATGCACTCAATTAAAAAGCTACAGAGTTGATGTTGTTGTTTTTTTTTTGGGGGGGGGTGGGGGGATGGGGGTGGGGGTGGGGGATGAAATCAATGGAAGAGGTCCTGACTGAGATAATAATTGTGTGGCATCGTGGTGGAATCAGGCGCTCCTTCAAATAATGAAACCAAAGAAAATGGCTTTTTTTTTTTCTTTCCGTTTTGCAATTTTTATCGAATTTTTATTTTTTTGGCTCAGCACCTTTTATGTCTATTCCAAAATACACTGTTCTGTGGATTTTACTGGAAAAACAATGGTTAAAGCACACAAAATGAAAATTACAGTTAACAAAGACTCTCAAGCTTTCGAAAACGCCAAACTTTGGAGGCCATTTTCTTTCTAATTTTACCCCTGAAACCAGCCCCCCCCCCTCCCATTTCCTTCGACTAAAATGTCTCGACTTCTATTAAAGCTAAGTCTGTAGTTTTTTCATCGAAAGCATGACAAACGAACAAGCTTTAACGCGATACCAATAACTTTATAATATACCAAAAACATGACGAGCGCCTGATTCCACTGCGCCGTGACATATATTATGTATCGCATCCTGTAGCCCAGGACAAAATTGAACATGGTACAGGGAATAATATGGTTTACTGTATTACAACATAAGCCTTTACCTCTTTTCTTCTCCCTAGGCTGCACCAAAAACGCCGTATCTACATCCTGGCCACAAGACTCGCAGACCCGTGTAGCCAATCCCTGAGTCTCTTTTGGGGTCAGCCACTCCCCCAAGAAAGATGGCTGCCGGCAGAGGGGGCACTCGGTGAGTCGCTCCACCAGAATACCTGAGAGTGGGAAATAGAGGAAAGGAACTCACTAACGACCCCTTCACTGTCTGCCTGGCCTGAGACTATCTTGGGCTCTATGGTTGTCCCCGTCGTTTTATGCCAGAAAAATTCTGAAATTATGCAAACTGAGCCCAAAAATGTGAAATTATGCGATTCTGTTAATTTTAACAAAGAATGATGAAGGAAAATAATCAGAAATTATGCCCCAAAAATGATCAAATTTTGCTAAATTATGCGGGGTGCGTAAAACCACGGGGACGTTTATGGTTGAACCAGAAGCAGAAACGAACCCTGTCCGTTAGTGTTGACGGTTGAGAGAGGGGAAAACGACGTTACAGAACATCTTAGTGCAAACACAGAAGCAGTTGCAGACTCACCTTTACAATTGATCGCTTTTAATTAAGGACAAGCGGGCTAACCCAGGTTTCGGGGGTTTCCAGAAATTTTGACCTATACCAAAAGTGGGCATTGCCCTACCTATAGGAGAAGTTTGGTTTCATTTGTGTGTATATTTGTCTAGTTGCAGAGAAAACTCTCCTTATCTTTTAAAGAAACTTAACGAGGGTTCAAAAACTTTACCTTCGATTTTCCCAAAACAGCATTTTTTGGGATAGCCCTCTTTTGCTTAAAAGCGACCAATTTACAAGCAAGAAACACAGGCAACCCCAGCAGCAACATTGCAACATCAACAACAACAATAGCAAAAACATCTCAACAGTATTAGGAACAGTGAAGACAGCAACAACAGCAACAATAACAACAACAACAACAACAACAACAACAACAACAACAACAACAACAACAACAACAACAACAACAACAGTGACAACGACGATGACGAAAGCAACAACATTTCAACAAAATTTACAAGAACACCCCAGCAATATCAACGATAGTATAGCATTCCAGCAATCTAAACAAAGACATGAGCAACAATATTATCATAACAACTGCATAAAGAACATAATAAGAGCATCATCAACAACAACAAAAACAACAAAACAACAACAACAGCAGCAACAGACACAAAAACAACAAACAAAAAAACCGCAGCAGAGAGGCATCACAAAACCACCAGAAACATTGACATTCGCTGTTGCATAAGATCAACAACATTAGGACAGTCAACTAAGCCCCGAGTAGCGTCGGTGGCCTAGTGGTTATACGGGGTGCCCACTACAGTTGGATCGGGCCGATCGCCCGACTCGATCGCCTGAAACTGAAAACAAGCCGTAGTGGGCACCCCGTATTAGGCTACCGGACTCGCAATCATGAGATTGCGGGTTCGGGAGTTCGAGCCTCAGCTCGGTCCGACGTTGTGTCCTTGGGAAAGGCACTGTACACGAATTTCCCACTTGGCTCGGTCCTTTCGGAGATGGACGTTAAACTAGGAGGCCCCGTCTCTTAAATAACCTAATAGTGTTGATACCATTTCACCCTTTTCACTAAGCTCTCAAAAGGTTGGCAGGTGCTCTGGTGTGGTTTGCTTCTTCTTTCCTATCAAACATCTATCGTCCGTATCTCCCCTTCTTTTTTTATGTTTGTTACTCTATCGTAACACCTCTAATCTTCTGGCGCTCATATGACCTTATGCAGTTGCGAGCGCCGTAAAACCTCTACTAAAACTAAAACTAAGCTCCCAAAAGAAAGACAAAATGGACGAAAATACAGTAGTTCTTCTCACCGGCATAAGAACCCAGAAGCTCCTCAAACTCCATCAGTAGCGGCAACATGATCGTCCACATAGTGGCAGCCGGCGTCAGATCCGCCTCATCGCCGCTGTCGTCACGTACCTCGTACTTCAGCATCACCCCGAGCTCAGCAGCCTCCTCATCGTCATCCAAACCACCACCACCACCACCACCACAATCATCATCATCGCCGTCGCCACCACCACCATTACCACCATTCTCCAACGTGGCTCCTCCGCCCAGCCCGTCTCCCCTCACCTTCTTTCTCCTTTCTTCTTCTGACAGCTGGAAGTAGCTAATCACCACATGCACCTTCTCTTGCGTATGTTCGGCATGTATCCCTCCGCCCCAATGGTGCTTGAATCGAAGTTTGTGTTTATCCGCGTACGCGCGGACGCTCACGATTTCAAATAGTCCAGGCGGGAAAAAGTGTGGGAAGCGGAAGAAGTTGACCAGCTTCCTGTGATCGTGTTTGCTCGTCCACATGTGCAGAAAATCGTCCGGCTCAGCGTTTTTCCGCAGCCACGGGACTAAGATCTTAGTCAGCTTAGCCTTCCCCTCGTTGTCCTTATCCGACACCAGAGTGTAGATGGAGTCGCGCTGCTTCTTGGAGATGGAGTATCCCAGTTCGAACCCGTCTGTGAGCAGCCTCATGACCTCTGTGGCCGGGGTCACCAGGTCGGCGGGGATCAGCTTGGCGAGCAGACAGCGGACAAGGTCACGGTCAAGCACACCCTCACTCACAGCTTCCTGTTTGAGCCGGTCAAACTTCATGGTGGTCAGGCCGGCAGCCCTGAAACAGCAAAGTCACGTGATTAATTGTGAGGCATCATCGCGAAATCAGGCACTCGTCAAAACACAGAAATCGGAGCAACAGGCATTTTTTTCGTTATCGAATGTTTATTTTGGGCTCAACCTCTTTTATATCCATATGAAAACACATTTTCACGTGAATTCTACAGGAAAAAATGTGATTAAAAGCACAAAATATTATGTCATTTTTCTGTTTTCAAGGACTCTTTAGCTATAGGAGTTACCAGAACTTGACGGCCATTTTCTCACTAATTTCACCACTGAAACCAGGCCACCTCACTTCCTTCAGTTTCGAATATCTTGAGTTTTATTCAAGATAGATGGATATTTATTCCACTGGAAGCAAGGCAAATAAATCAGCTTTCAGATGATATCAATAACTCCACAAGCCCAAAAGTTGACTGGCGCCTGATTCCACTGCATCGTGACTCAATTTGTTTATCTGTCCATACAGTACGCACAACGTAATATACGACCTTTTCTAATGTATACTATTCTGGTTAAGAGCAATCTCCTCTAAAAATATACTCTGGAGTCCGCTTAAATCGAACGTAGTTAATCTAAAAACAGCGGAAATCTGAAATAACCATTTTAAATAAATACTCCATTTTTTTTTGTTTTTGGTCTTCTATTTGAGTAACCCTCTCTGGAACCGTAAACCTCGCTAAACCAAAGAAAACCCGCTGGTCCTCCAGATGTTGGTTTAATTAGTGATTAGTGGATTCCATTTCATACGTAAATGTAGCTGTTTTACACTACACACCAATCAATATTATAATCATTATCATTTTGATAGGCTAGCAACTTCGAACCTGCCAGTCCATATAGTTGATAGATAGATAGATAGATATATAGATAGATAGATAGATAGATAGATAGATAGATAGATAGATAGATAGATAGATAGATAGATAGATAGATAAATGAGCAACAGAAATAGAAAGAAAGAAAGAAAGAGAGCGAGCGAGAAAGAGAGAATGTGTGTGAATGTTTGTATATGTTTTTGTGTGTATACGTATGTGTATATTTGCATATTTTATTATTATAATCACTTGAAATATGCAGCAACAATGTCTTTGGTCTTCTGGTGATCGGACATACTTTGTCCATTACTTCCTTCAAGAATTACCACACCCCCCCCCCCTGAAGTGGCGTCAGTAGCCTAGTGGTTAGGCTACCGGACTTGTAATCGTGAGATTGGAAGTTCGGCGGTTCGAGCCTCAGCTCGGTCCGGCGTTGTGCCCTTGGGAAATGCGCTTTACACGAACTTCCCACTTGGCTCGGTCCTTTAGGAGATGGACGTTTAACTTAACTGGTAGGTCCCGTCTTTTAAATAGTCTAACAGGGTTGATGGCGGCGTTAAATAATTAACCATACTTTGACACCCACCTGAGTTGGTCGTCAGGAGTGAAGGTGACGTCATTGAAGTCATGACGCAGCAGCGACCTGAACACGTCAAACAGCCAGGAGGGACGGATGAACACGCTGGCCTTCAACGACTCGATGTTAGAGAACCACAGAATCTGAGGACACACAACCGGGGATCGTTTCTGTGGGTTGCTGGCGGGTGCTCTAGTGTGGTTTGCTTCTTCTTTCAGATCAAACGTATATTTATTATGTGAGGCGAGCTGACGAAGTGAGTTACTTCTCGCAATCCACAAATGATGATATTGGCCAAAAATCGACATTAAGGTCAAATTTGTAGATTTTCTATCGATGCCATATTCATTAAGTATAAACATGCCTTTTATTATTCCATACATAAATTGTAAAAGCTTCACCTATAAGCGTGATGTATCTATTTCCACCGGGCTCAACTCCGAGAAATAACTCATTTTATCAGCATACTTCCCATATATTTATATTATCTTCATTATCTCTCCTGCTTTTTGTGCTTGGTTACTCTCTTGTAACACTTCTAATCTCAAGTATTTATATATATGGCCTAACTGTGTTGCAAGTGCTTTTATACGCTTACTAAAACAAAAAGTATATTTATTTCTGGTGTTAATTGGTTCAGTCAGACAGTCTTTTATTTCCATTACTTGAGCAGTAGGAAATGCTTAGGTCACTTTTCGCTTCGCCAGTCCACATTCCCCTTTCCTCCAGCAGGTAGATTTAATAATTAAAAGTTTGGTCACTTTTTCGTTTAGCCAGTTCACAATTCCTTCCTGGTACCTGTAGGCTATGCTTAGGTCACTAATTCACTTAGCCAGTCCACGTTCTCTTACACGTTTAATAATACTGATAATACTGATAATAATAATAATAATAATAATTATAATAATAATAATAATAATAATGATAATAATAATAATAATAATAATAATAATAATGATAATAATAATAATAATAATAATAATAATAATAATAATAATAATAATAATAATAATAATAATAATAATAATAATAATAATAATAATAATAATAATAATAATAATAATAATAATAAATATAAATGACATTTATATAGTGCTCAACCCCGATAAAAGTTCGCAGACTCTGAGCGCTTTACAATACAGTACAACAACGTACAACAGTAACATATGATGTTGAGTTATGACTAAAAGAAAATTGCTCCAAATATTCATCGTATTAATTTAAAAACAGAAATGACTTCAGCTGACATTTGAATGAATCAAAAGCTTTGATCTCTCTTAAAATACTTGTTAAAACATTCCAGATCTTGGGGCTTTGGTATTCAAATGTCCTTTCACCCATTGTTTTAAGTTTCATAGATGGTAAAATACATTTCGTTTTACCAGCTGATGACCTTAAATTGCGAGTTGGAACGTACAGTCTCAACAGATTTGAAAAATATGATGGTGCATTATCATTCAAACATTTCTGACGTGGGGTGGCCAACGTGTATTACATATAAGTGAATAATAATATTATGGTCATTTATCCAGTCAGTCAGTCCACATTTTCTTAAATAATATGCAGTATGCAAATGTGTTGATCAATAGACCAGTCCGTCTTTTCCCTTACCTGCCCCGTCTCGTGCAGATATTGGGCGATAGCTTTCATCAGGTGTTTCATGCCAAAACGTGACGTAACTTCCTCCACAAAGTCATCCCACTTCAGAACGGGAACTGACATGGCGTTCCCCCGCTCCTGAGAAAAGAGAGACAGACAGTTGGAGATGTTTTACTTTACTCAGTTGTGAAAGGAAACGCGCAGCTTTTTTTAAAGAGGCGCCTAAGTTCTGTTGTTAAGACGTCAGACGACAAATGGTCGCATTTAAGGACAAGCGGGCTCACCCAGATATCCGGGGTTTCCAGAAAACTTAACCTACACCAAAAGTGGGCATTGCCTTGCCTATAGGAGAAGTTTAATTTCATTGGAATGTATATTTGTTTGGTTACAGGGAATACTCTCCTTGTCTTTTCAAGAAACTGAACATGGGGCAAATACTTTACCTTCGATTTTTCTCAAAACAGCAGTTTTCGGGATAGCCCCCTTGTGCTTAAAAGCAACCACATAAAGAGAGAGTGGTTTCAATTCTCTACTTGGTCATTCAAGAAGGTTTGAGTGACACAGTCCAATAGTTCAAAGAAAATAATACAGAGAGCGAGAAAGAGAGATAAAGAAAGAGAAGAAATAAGAAAACAAGAAGAAAAGAGAAAGATTGAAGACGAGAAAAAAGAGAGAAAAGGAAGAGGGTGTGTGTATGAGAGAGAGATGGGGGGAGAGAGAAAGAGAGAGAGAGAGAGAGAGAGAGAGAGGGGGAGAGAGAGAGAAGACAGAAAAGGGGACATGGAGAAACAGAGAGAGGGGTAGACACACAGAGAGAAAGAAAGAGAGAACGAGAGAGAGAAAGAAAAAACAAAGAAAGAAAAAAAGAAAGAACGAAAGAACGAAAGAACCAAGGAAAGAGAGACGGAGCGCGGGCCATAGTTCCCCTCCAACCCCCCCCCCCCTGACCTCAATATAGTGCTGCACGTCCAGCCAGAAGGTGGGGATAACTCTCATAACGTTCGGGAACAGCTGTCTGTCCCCTGACAGCGTCTGGATGGCTTGCCGGAGCCTGTCAAAGCCAAGGTAGTTCTTGCTGCTGGTGCTGATCACGTCAGTCTGGACCGTGAACTTGGCTTGTAGGAGCTTCATGTACGCCTTCAGCTGCTCGGACAGGGTGGGGGAGATGTGGGGGCGGTCTTCTATCGCCCTGTGGACCACACAGAATCTTATAGACATATGGGAAGAGTGCTGACAAAACGAGTTACTTCTCAGATTCAAGCCTTTAAAAAATAGATAAATCACGCTTATAGGAGAACACTCAGAAACATTCTCAGCTTCCCGGGAAGCATACAATGCAAGCAGCTGGTTATGCGCTCAAACACTATCAAACTGACAAGATCTTTCTCTGTCTATAGCTGGGTTCCCATTTTCACCTAGGTGAAGTGGGGAAAATTCGTGTAAAGTGCTTTTCCCAAGGACACAACGTCGGGCCCGCGGCTCGAACTCCCGAACCCGCAAACCTCACGATTACGAGTCTGGTAGCCTAACCACTAGACCACCGACGCCACTAGGTGGACAGTGTTTGTTTCTGACCTATACCCGGACCTACGGTGAGAAAAGCAATGATGATGATGATGATGATGATGATGATGATGATGATGATGATGATGATGATGATGATGATGATGATGATGATGATGATGA
>NW_004797397.1:179897-181086 GCF_000002075.1 Aplysia californica
CACACACACACACACACACACACACACACACACACACACACACACATACACACACATGATATTACTAAATTGTGCAGGCACGTGCAAAGCTAACGAAGTAGTAAATGTATCTTCACCTGATTCGACGTTTGGTCATTTCTGTCTGTTTATCGATGTGTTCTGTCAGCTTGATCCGGACGCTCTTAGCCACTCTCTGTATCTGGGCCTTGTCCAGTTTGTCGCTCTGTGTCCCCACCAGGATGACCACTATCTTGTTGGTCTTGGCGATCATCCAGTCGAACCAGCAGCCTATCTGCTCCTCGAAGCGCTCGTCTCTGTACTCCGCCATGTTGAATGTGAGAATGGTGATGGTCGGCTGCTCGAAGAACACATAGTGAGGGTACATGTAGAACGGGTGGCCGCAGAAGTCCCAGATACTCAGCTGTGGGAGAAAGAAGATACAGTATCAGATATTGATTTTGATATCAAAAGAAATCTCAAATACTGAGCTGTGGGAGAAAGAAGATATAGTGTCATGTTA
Organism: Aplysia californica; assembly: GCF_000002075.1. Lineage (NCBI taxonomy): Eukaryota > Metazoa > Mollusca > Gastropoda > Aplysiida > Aplysiidae > Aplysia > Aplysia californica. The sequence continues at coordinate 180,418 of NW_004797397.1, forward strand.
TGGGGGTGCATATATTTTTTTAAATCCCAGATACTGAGGTGTGAAATAAAGAAGACACAGCATCATGTATTGAGGATAGATGTCGAAAGAAATCCCAGATACTGAACTATGGGGTAAAGAATACGTAGTGGGGGTACATGTAGAACGGGTGGCCGCAGAAGTCCCAGATACTCAGCTGTGGGAGAAAGAAGATACAGTATCATGAGTTGAGGATAGATATCAATAAATACCTTCACCAAACACTTATTGTCACCATGGTCACTACCACCATGACCACTGTTTCAACAATAGTGGCATTGCAACGACAATAACTGCAACAACAGCAACAACAACAACAGCAACAGCAACAGCCACAGCTGCAGCAACAACAACAACAAAGCCAACAACAAAACCAGCAACAATGACAACAAGAAGTGATCTGGGGCTATGCTCAAGAAACCCCATGCTCCTTATTCAAAAACACAAAAAAGTTTTAGTTTCAGTAGAGGTTTTACGGCGCTCGCAACTGCATACGGTCATATGAGCGCCAGAAAATTAGAGGTGTTACAAGAGAGTAAGAAACATAAAAAAGAAGAAGGGGAGATAAGGATGGTAGATGTTTGATAGGAAAGAAGGAGCAAACTACACCAGAGCACCCGCCAAGCACCCACCCACCTATACACACACACA
>NW_004797397.1:182522-183853 GCF_000002075.1 Aplysia californica
TTATTATTATTATTATTATTACTATTAATCATGACCGCTGACCTTGACCCCCTGGTAAACCTTGATCTCGGACTGACTCTCCTGGAAGAAGGACACGATGTGCTTCAAGCCGGACTCACAGACGTCAGACGGCGGGTAGGTCAGGGGGTTCTCCTCCAGGTGAAGGACTTGTCCTTTACGGACGTCCAGTTTCTGGGGAGGGACAAGATGAGATAAGATAAGATAAGATAAGATGTGATAAGATACGATAAGATAAGATAGATAAGATAAAATAAGAAAAGATAATAGCTTACTATCCTAGAGGTCAATCGATCTTTAGCATTTAAACATTTTAATAGAAGTATTAACCAAAGTCATGGCGTGCGGTGAACTATTGAGGATAAATCCCAACTTGTTTCGCGCGCTCATATGACCTTGTGCAGTTGTGAGCGTCGTAAAACCCTTATTAAACTAACTATCCCTGAGGGAAATTTTTCTTGGCTGTACAGGACCGTAAAAACACAAGCAGGTATACATAACAAATGTAAATTATAATAATATGTTACTCTCATTAAAATTCAATACGAAAAGAGAAGTAAAGCTGATAAAAAGCTAATTCGAGTAAAGAGAAACTATATCGACACAGTAATGGTCATTTAGTGCGGGGGAGGAGGGGAGTAAGACAGACATATATATAGAAACAACAGATGGAAAGCAAAGAAGTAGGACCTACCAGTGGAAGCCCTTCAACAGCCCACAGAAATGATGCGCAATGCGTGTAAAATGTATCTCTTTAAGCAGTTAGAGTGCGCTTGTGTGTGTAAGTGTATGGGTGTGTGGGCGTGGGGGTAGTTATTGTGGTGGTGGTGGTGCTGCTGGTGCGTGTGTGTGTGTGTGTGTGTGTTGTGTGTGTGTGTGTGTGTGTGTGTGTGTGTGTGGAAGGGGGTTGGGTGGGGAGGAACTCTGTAACTTCAGTTGGTATTATGCATGCGTAACGATATAATCAGTAGGAGAACAATGTGCAGAAATAGTGATGGTCTATCAGTTTCTCATAATCAAGCAACGGATAATAAAGATATAAGTTTCTCAAATTTTACAAAGTGAAAACGTAATATAGCAGAAACATCAGTTTCTGAAGATTTATGCAAAATGATTTAATAATTAGATAAATAAGATAAAATATAATTTATAGTCAGATTCGAGTGACCCTCGTGACCACATATTCTGCTTCTCTTTGCAACATGGTTTTAGAAAGGGATGGTGAGAGATAGAAAGAGAGTGTGGAAGAGACAGACAGAGACAGACAGACAGACAGACAGACAGACAGACAGACAGACAGACAGACAGACAGA
>NW_004797397.1:184148-187348 GCF_000002075.1 Aplysia californica
GGGGACTTACCTTGATAGCGTGGTAGGAGAGAGACCGGATCTTGTTGCCGCTAAGGTCAAGGTTGGAGGACATGAGCAGCAGGTGTCCGGGGAAGTTGGCGAGTTTGTTGTCGGAGAGGTCGATGTGGGACACCCAGTGCTTGTCCTGGGGCCGGACGTTGAAGGCTGGGACTTTGGTCACCTGTCCCCCGGGAGAGATGAGAGAAAAGGGATTGGATAAAGGTGACGTATGGATGGGGTGTATGTATATATTATCATTTTTATTGCGCATTTTCACTTCAGGCGCTGCTCGGTGGCGACGAGGCTCGTACAGACACTCCAAAGGTCTTGTAATCAAGTTCCTGCCTGTGGTTGAATGATGCATCTGATCTGATATGTACATTTTGTCAGGTTTACTTCTCTTTTCATGTTGAATTTTAATGACAGTAATATATAATTTAGATTTTTTATGTATACCTGCATGTGTTTTTACGGCCCTGTACAGCCAATAAAAATGTCCCTCTGGGATAATAAAGTATTATCTTATCTTATCGTATCTCTTATCTCATATTCCTGATGGGAACTACCTAATACACCGAAAGGCTGGTCTTACCTGACACAATTGTCAAAACATGTCGCTTTATATGTTTTTTAAATGTTATTGATGAGCTCTTGAGTATTCAGTATCTAAACAGCTTAGACTGAAAGTAACCGACAAAATTGTCTAGTCAACCCACTTTCTTATTAATGATTCAAATCCTGCCTATTTCATGTAAAATATTAAAACATTATCACAGCCTGACTCTAATTCTTGAGTTGATAGCCCGCTTTCTGCATGGCCTAAATTGGGTCAAACGAGGCAGGGGTAGGCCCAGAACAACATACTTAGGGAACCTAAACAAATGGGCAACAGGGAACGATCAGGGAAACGTAGCTTTTTCTTAGAGCCCCCGAGCAAAGGAATGAATGGAGAACCATGATCGCCAATGTCTGTCGCAGATCTGGCACTGGATGATGATGTAAAAAAAAGTAGAGTTGTTCCCTTATCCGATCGGGACATTGGGGATTGCCTTGTTAGTGCGATAACTTCCTAGGCCTTCGGCATTATATTGTGGTAGGGTGGCCAGTTCCTTTCCACGCCGCCCTTACTTCCCCAACTCGAAGTCAGGTACCCATTATTGCTGGGGATGAAAAAAATCCGTGTCCGAACCGAAGCTCGAACTCGGACTTTCCGCTTCGGAGACGAGCACACTAACTGCTCCGCCATCGCACCCTGGGTGGGCAGGAGGGGGCGAAAAAAATCCTTGTCCGAACCGAGGCTTTTGATGATGAGAGCGGTAAAATGAGGTCAGTGTGTGTGTACGTACCTGGTTCTGGCTGACCGTGAGAACGTCTAGCCGGGGCAGCAGGAAGATGTCCGTGGGCAGGATGCTGATCTGGTTGTCGGACACGTCAAGGTCGACCAGCTGCTTCAGGTGACGGATGTCTCGCGGGATCTGTGGGAGGAGCGATGGCGTCAGATGTCAGTAAGTTGGGTGTGAGTGGGACAATGAGGGAGTATTGTGTTTGTGGGGGAGGGGAGGGTGGAAGGGGAGAGGGGCACAGGTAATGTATCAGGGTTGAAGAGACGCAGCTCTCTTTTGGTGAGATTTCGTATTATTTGTGTAAAAGATAAAACCCTTCCCTTCAGCAAAATAGTGATTTATAAAATGTACATTTTTTGGTTGTTGTTAATATTTTACTCCACACTGAAGTTTCGCGTTTCAAATTTGCACACAACATTTAGAAGTAAAAAGGAATTTGTCTGATATTCGTTTTAGATCAATCCACAGAACAGTTTTGTTCTACAAAGCGAGTAAAAACACAACCCATTTTCAGCTATGTTCCCATATTTATAGCATGACACACTAGTTCACATTAGGTCTACCACAAAAAATCCCACTGAATGCGCCATATTGCTAACTGCAGTAGTCTAACAGGCCAACAGAAACTTGTTTATAGTTTTTCTCAGGTTTCCCTTCCCTGCTGAGATCATGATTAAGATAAGTAGAGAGTAAAAAGCTTTTTGTATTGAACTTTTCCTTGCAACCAACTCATTTCGTAAGTTTCGTACAAGGTACAGAAACAATGTTAAAGCGCCATAATGGCCTTTTTTTATGTCAAGGGTGAAAATGGTCCATCAGAGAGGACCTGTAGAGAATCAGAACAAAAAATTCCAAGACAAAACGACCACTTCAGATCAAACGCACACCGTTCGCCTCCCTTTAAAGGTCACAAAGGTGCAGAATTCAAAAGATAGGTTCTATGAGACGTCTGTCGGCAGACGATCCTACCTCTCAACGGTTCCTGTTCTCAAGGCAGATCCTTATCTACGACTGTACCATTTTCCCGTTCACGAAGCTATAACAGGGTAACAATGTGTTCATGATTCCTCGATCGTCTTGAAAAGCGTGAACATTTCCTCTTTGACATTTGGTTCCTTCGCAAAGCCCATATTCACCTTTCAGGTTATTTCAACTTCACAAATGCTGTCTATTTGGGCACCCCCCCCCCCCCCATTATCTCTAGACACAGCTCTAAACCGTTATGTGTTCACTGTATGTATGGCTCTGAGTACTCATAGTTGAGTGGATCCTTGTGTTAGGCCACCACTGAACATTACGAACGACACGTCAAGATGTGTTGAGTCCAAAGATGGACATATAGACCATTGGTTCTTGGAATTCCAGAATTAATTTTTTAACTCTGTAGGGGAAAAGAAATATCGTTTAAAGGTTACATGGATGGAAAGATTAGATTTTTAAAACTTTCCTTACAAGATCTTTTAAAATGATGCATTTTGCATTTATAGGTGGTTTGTTTTATATAAAAAGCCATTTCCGTTTTCGGAAATAAGCTTCTTCTTTCTGAATTTTATGTCAAACAAATTCCCTTTGAATGAATTATCAGTTCCAAAGTACAATATTTTAGTACAAATTTTGTGCGAGATATTTAGAAAAGAATTGTACCGTCCTTTTTGGATGTCAACTGTTTTCAAAATCAACAGATAGCTTTGCTGGTATTATGCTGGACTGTTTTCCATGTGACCTAACTTCAAATCCTCACACAAACAAAGCAATAACTCCGAAGAAAGAACACACACACACACACACACACACACACACACACACACACAAACACACGCACGCACGAACACACACACACGCACGCACACACACACA
>NW_004797397.1:188654-190233 GCF_000002075.1 Aplysia californica
TATCTATCTATCTCTCTCCCTCTCTCTCTCCCCTCCCTCCCTCTCCCTCTCTCTCTCTCTCTCTCTCACCTGGTTGTCACTAATGTCCAGCCGTGTGAGATTCCTTAACCTCCGCAAACATACGGGTACCCGAGTCAAGTTGTTCCGGTTTAACCGGATCTCCAGCAGATTCTCCAGCCTCTTCATCGACTCTGACGGTAAAACAAATTAGAATGAATGTCATGAGGACACGGGTACCCGAGTCAAGTTGTTCTGGTTTAACCGGATTTCCAGCAGATTTATCGACTCTGACGGTAAAACAAATCAGCATAAATGTCACGAGGACACTTTAAACCATCAGTTCCCACACAATGTCAAGGAACAGAAATGTGTCGTATGCAATGTCCATCGTCAGTAGTTGAAAATTATAAAGAGTAGACCTTGTTTGTTTTAGTAGATATTTTACGGTGCTCACGACTGCATACGGTCATATGAATGCCAAGAGGTGGACGTTGACAGAGAAGTCCTTACAGGGAATCAGACTTACTACTCTGCTCACCTCTCTAGCTTCAACAGCTCAAAGTCTGCTTCGACTATCAAGGCACCCCAGAAATAGCGGGTCACAAGTGTGTGACAAACATACAAAAGAAGTAAAGGAAAAAATGACGATAGTAAGGATTAGGAAAGAAAAAGCAGCAGTTCCCTGTTGCAGTTCAGGCACAGTTATGAGCGTGACATTGATGAATCAGCCCATTTACAATTACGATTCTACTGTGCAAAAGAACTTGGGATGGTAATGCCCCCCCCCCCCCTGGGCCTGAGGACACTACAGTCAGAAGCACAGCCCCGGGGAGTAAGAGTAGACCGTTAGGCCACCACCTAGTCAATATTCAAAATTAGGAAATCGCGACGACACCATAACAAATATCACTACCAAACGTGTCGATTAGCAAGACACACCCTTAACATCTTCCGTGATTCCAAATGAAGACTGTAGGGGGAAAACGAAAGAGAAAATTTACTCGTTAATCCGATCCGTACGCTTGGCATAGCAGTCTGTCAAAATGATTTTTTGAGAAATACTGAAAGTTTCAAAGAGATCTTCGTTCTAAAAGTATTCTAAAATGTGAAGAATACAACCCCCGGGGGTACAAAATGACCCCAGGGTGTACGGATAGGGTCACTAGCAATATCATAACACACACTCTATCTTGTCCCCGCGGTTGTATGAAAAAAATAATTCTGAAATTATGCAACTTAAGCCCAAATATTATATGAAATTATGCGATTCTGTTAATTTTTTTTACAAAGAATGATGAAGGAAAGTAATCAGAAAATGAGCAAAAAATGATCAAATATTGCTAAATTATGCGGGGTACATAAAACCACGGGGACAGTCTGTCGCGCACTCCAGCTAATGTTACCTGGAAAGGAGGCATCTCCCAGTTGGTTGGAGCTCAAGTCCAGCTTTGTGAGAGCCACGAGGGCGTTGAGAAGATCGTCCGGTACTGTCTTGAGCTGGAGGTTAGCGGCGATAAGTCTCTTCAGTGACTCTGACAGGCTCTGTGGGGGAGAGGGAGGGGAGGAGGAGAGGGAGGAG
>NW_004797397.1:190810-191861 GCF_000002075.1 Aplysia californica
CCCCCCAAAATTTGGGTTAACCTGCTTGTCCTTAAAAGCGACCGTTTATGTGCTGTTAGTGTTATTTATATCATAACTACTGTGTAGCCACCCTAGCACAATGTGCTGAAGGCCCAGGAAGTTGTCTCACTAACAGGGCAATCCCCAATGTCCGGATCGGATGCGGAAACCACTTTACTTTTTTGGGGGGTTTTTTGTTTTACTGTGTAGACCCCTCTCACCTTCACATTGACGATCGTATCCCGACTGACGTCAATCAACTTGAGTGACACCGCCTTGTCCCGCCTCTTGTTGGGCAGCCTCTCCGGGTGGAGATGGCGCGACTCGGTATACGCCACTTGAGTGACAGGGGAGGGGCCATACGGTCCCACATAGGGACCGCCCACCCGCTGTCGTGTTGCTTTCGCTGCCATGGCAACGGCCTCTTGTGGGGTGTGTCTCCTTAAGGTGAGTGCTGGGCGGAGTCTATCGTCAAGCCGTCGTTTTCTGTGAGAGCCATGATTGGTGGAGACTGTCTCCGGGTGACTTCACCGTGGCACGTTCCATGACTCTGAAACGAAAAGAAAAACAGAAAAAACTATACATTATTGCACAGTAAAAATTATACATTATTGCACAGTAAAAACTATACATTATTGCACAGTAAAAACTATACATTATTGCTCAGCAAAAAATATACATTATTGCACAGAGACAGTGTCATGAGTCACATTCAACACCAAAGAATCAAATGGTTCGAACATCTCATGCGACTACCAACACACCATCCAGCACAACAGGCTACATAAAATAAAATTCGATGGCAACAAGGTTAGAGGGCGACCGAGAAAGACCTGGATAGATGGAGTCAGGGAAACATTAACAACTCACGGCATCCCCCTGACCCAAGCTCTCCGGCTGGTGGCAGAGAGACGCCTCTTTCTTTCAGCGACACTCAAAAGGGTATAAGCGGCGGATAAAGGTAAAGTAAAGTAAAGAAATTCACTGAATTTTCAACGTGTATTTTTTATTGGGGGTGGGGGGGGGTGGGGGTCGTTTGTTTGTTAGTTTT
>NW_004797397.1:196000-197427 GCF_000002075.1 Aplysia californica
AGTACCATAGGCAGAGTACTTTAAAGATAATACCATAGACAGAATACCATAGACAGAGTACCACAGACAGAATACCACAGACAGAATACCATAGGCAGAGTACTGTAGATAGAATACCATAGACAGAGTACCATAGGCAGAGTACTTTAAAGATAATACCATAGACAGAATACCATAGACAGAGTACCACAGACAGAATACCACAGACAGAATACCATAGGCAGAGTACTGTAGATAGAATACCATAGACAGAGTACCATAGGCAGAGTACTTTAAAGATAATACCATAGACAGAATACAATAGACAGAGTATTGTAGACAGAAAACCATAGACAGAGTACCATAGGCAGAGTACTTTAGAGAAAACACTATAAACAGAATACATGTACCCGTACCACAGACAGAGTACTACAGACAAAGTACCATAAATCGAATACGAGTCCCAATCATCCCTTGTGCTATAATACACTTGTCCTTGTTCTTGTCATAGATAGGACACAAATCCTCGACCTTCCATTAACAGATTACAAGACCTTATCCCCTTCCATAGACAGATCGGGATTCCCAATCCTCTTATAGACAATAATTCACAAGTCCTAATCTTTCCATACACAGAGCACAATTCCCAGTCCTGCTCCTAGACTTGTGCATATTATTATCATGTGACTCTATTGTTAACGAAATGAAACTTAAGAGAACAAAAATCAAAAAAGAAAAGGCCTAAGTGTTTTTAAATGACTCTACATATTGCTGTATTGTTGTTGTGCCCAAATATAAATAAAACGATCCTAAAAAGAATGCTGTGGGAGCTCAGTGGCAAGGACAAAGGTAAGCGACCCAAGTAAACAACTAGATCTAATCATGACCAGGAATTTCAAAGATCCAAAACTTTGATAGGACAATGCTAGCAATAAATCACAATCTAAGAGTTTAAAAAATCGATTTGCAGGTGAATATATTAAGCTTATTATGTGAACATAAAACCTTTTTGCACCGGGCCCTTCCGATTCTCTTACTGACAAACAAGGTCTTAGGAGACAACGATTTTTTTCCTGTTCGTTTATTGCTGGAATTTAAAAGAAAGACATTGCTGGCAGAATAACGGTCACAGCGAGCTTGGGGGGGGGGGGCAAGACATGAAGCGCAGAAGCAATAGAGAGTGTGTGGCTGGGACAGGGGTTGAGAGGGGGGAGGGGGGTTAAGGGAAAAAAGTAGAAAATAACAATGTCGGCCTCCAATCTTCCACCTGGCGGATTACCTTGGCCTGCCACACAGATATTTCTGTGGGGACAATAGAGAGGAATTTGATATCTCTGTTTTCCATTTTCCGGGTTGACTTGTCTGACAGTTGGTTGGAGAAGAAAACGGTCAGTTAATGTAACTGTTTGTGAATTTATATGCGTGAGAGAGAGAGAGAGAGAGAGAGA
>NW_004797397.1:201410-204301 GCF_000002075.1 Aplysia californica
GGGGGAGGGGGGTAGGGTTGTTTAAGGGGGAAGGTGTGTCCTGGGTTTCGTGTGTTTATTTGTTTGTTTGTTGGTTGGTTTTTGTTGGGGGTTTTATTTATTTTTTTGTTTTTGTTTTTGGAAGAGGGGTTGTTTGCTATTTTTGTCCCAAGACGTCAACGTTTAAATATCTGTCTGTCCCACACTGTATTTAGACTCTATTGTGAAGACTGCCCTCTACTGGACACCCGAAGGAAATCGCAAGAGGGGCAGACCCAAAGTGACCTGGAGACGCACAGTAGAGTCTGAAATGAAGTCCTGAACCATTCGTGGGGGACGTTGACCAAGATGGCCCAAAACAGACAGAGCTGGAGATCCTTTGTTGCTGCCCTAAACGCCAGATGTTGTAACGGGTAGTAAGTAAGTAAGTGTCCCACACAATGACTGCTGTTGCACAAATCATCTACTTTATCTGAATGCAGAAATTCTAGGTTCAATTCCTCGTGGAATAACGGTATAAACCGGTAGGAAACAAGTTTTCTTGCCCTCTGAGTCAGGTAATGCCGTGGGTCCCCGGACACTCAAACATACCTGTAAATGACAGAGCAAACTCACTTGCCAAACTGGGATCTAGACAGGAACAACCCAACATTCCAACTTCATACAACACTGCAAAACAAATCATTAAAAGCAACAGCAAGGAAGATTGGGTGAACAGATGGGCTTTGGGAAAGACAGGCAGAGCAGTTTTCAAACATATGACTACAACAAAACGGAATGGCAATTTCAACCACCTACAGAGAAAGAAACAGACCACGATCTTCCGCCTAGGAACAGAACATAATATACAGCTTGACTTCCATTTGAACAAAATAAACTCATAACTTCCCCCAATGTGTCCCTTGTGTGACTATAATGAGACTGGATCATCACCTGTTCCACTGCACAGCCCTAAATGACATCAGAGCTACACTTCTCCCTCCGAGACCTAACATTGACAACACACTCTACGGAACATTACAGCAACTGCAGCAAACCTGCACTTATCACTACATGGCATTGGACAGAAGGGAGAGAGCCCAGCTGTTGCTGGATCAATAACAACAACATCAACAACAAAAACGACAACAACTACAAGAACAACAACTACAACAACAACCACAACAACAACCCCTGAGTCAGTGAGCTGTTCAATTGTAAGAATACGTAATATATATATATATATATATTATATGTAAACGACGTATTGTTTTTCTTCTTTCCGTTTTGTAAAAAGGGGGAGGATCGGGGAGGGTTGGTGAAGTGTTTGTAATGGGACTTCTTCTATCACTACAATTTACTGTCTTCCTCTGCCACCCTCCTTCTTTTTATGTTCATTACTTTCTCGTAACTCTAATAATCCTCGGCACTTATATGACCCTAGGGTGTTACAGGAGCTGTAAAATCTAATCAAACCCAAAAAAATTAAGCCAACCTCTTAACCTGGCTGTCTTGGTCCTATTGAGAATTCGTTAAAGTCGAAGGTCCCACCTCTTAAATAAGCTGAGAGTATTGCAAGAGGTGGGAAACACTTATTGACACCACGCAACAATACCCTATCCCTTCCTCCTCTACGTGTCACGGTCTTTTCTTTTCTTTTACTTTTTTTTTATTGTCTTCTCCTCCTCATTAACCCTATCCGTACGTCGTGTTTTACTATGGTATCCATACGACGTGGGGAACTCTGTGCCACCTCATAACCCTATGCGTTCGTCGTGTTTTACTATCGTATCCATACGACGCGGGGAACTCTGTGCCACCACTTTCCAAAGAGGAAATTTATTCGTTAATCCAATCCGTACGCTTTGCATAGCAGTTTGTCAAAATTATTTTTTGAGAAATACTGAAAGTTTCAAAGAGATCTTTGCACTAGAATTATTCTTAAATGTGACGAATACAACCCTTGGGGTACAAAATGACCCCAGACGTACGGATAGGGTTAAGACAGAATCAAAACAGGACGTTCGTTTGACCCATAACTTATCCCTTACTCTCCTGTCCTCCCTTATATTTTCTACGACTTGATTGTCGTCTCCCCATTAAGACAGAATCCAAATCGAGGGGTTATGTTGATCCATGGCGTTCCAGCCCAGTGGACCAGTTGATAGCGTCAGTGATCAGCCGTCTATGAATACCTGAACACCGGAACTACTTGTGACGTCAGTGGGGCAGGGGCGTGAGCATTGTCCTTTCTGGCAAACACGTATGTGGGCGGGCAGTCGGTGCTCTGTTATTGTTTGTTTTTTCTTTCCTATCAAATATGTAAACGAGGCAGGGGTAGGCCCAGAACAATCTGCTTGGGGAACCTAAACTAATGGGTAACAGGGACAGATCAGGGAGACGTAGCTTTTTTGAGAGCATCCGAGCAAAGGGATGAATGGAGAACCGTGATCGCCGATGTCTGTCGCAGATCTGGCACTGGATGATGATGATGATCAAACAGGTATCATCAATATTTCTCCTCCTTCTTTTCTGAGTATGTCATTTTCTTATTAATCTAACGCATCTAATCTGTGGCACTTGTAATGTGACCTGTAAATTGTTTTGCAAATCCGTTAAACTCTTACTAGAAGAAAAAAACATTATGTGGAAGACATTCTTTTTAAATTTCACTTTTATAGAAGAGTAATGCTTTTCGTCATCTGTGATTTACAAAAATATGGTTAAACACTTTGACATGGCAAGGACGACAGGAAAGGCAAATTGTATGCCCAGGGAGGGGTGTGGATGAGGGGTATGAACTAATTATTTTATCGGGTGTTTCCATCTCTCTGTGTAATGGGATCCTGGTCGTGGTCTAGATTGTACATTGCAGAAGGATAGCACGATTTGTCAACCTCTACTGTGTTAGCCGAGTACCTTCTTTTAAAGCC
>NW_004797397.1:205120-206931 GCF_000002075.1 Aplysia californica
CACAAAGACACACACACACTCACACAGACGCACACACTCACTATCACACTCATTCAAACACACATACGCACATATCCACACTTACATACACGTACACACATAAACGCACACACACACACACACACACACACACAGACACACACACAAACATACACACAGAGAAACACACACACACACACACACACACACACACACACAAACGCTCCTATCTATTTCCTACAAAGTCTACCATTTCCCTTTTTAACCACATTTTCCTTTCAGTATTCCTTCTTTTTTATACTCTTCTACTTTTGAAGCCCAAGTTAAGCAAATCATTAAATTAGGTTCTTGGTTTTATGACGTAATGTTTTTATCGCGTTGCTGGCAACAATGCCAGTTTCTTCCTGGCAATCTCTCTTCCACAGGGTTGTGGGAGTGGGCAAACAGTTTGCTCGCTAAACAAGAACTGCGAACTCTCCACAGAATTAAGATAAAGACAGATGGTGTCACAATCTTGTCAAACAGTTTGCTCGTTAAACAAGAGATAGGAACTCTCAACAGAATTAAAACAAAGACAGATGGTGTCACAGTCTAGTTAAAATGTGGCTCGTTAAACAAGAGATAGGAACTCTCCACAGAATTAAGACAAAGACGGACGGTGTCATATTTTTCTAATTTTATGACATTAACTTTGTACTAAACATTGCTTGACACTGATAAGTTAAGGAAAAGTTTGTTGGTTTACCTCTCCCGCCGAGGAGCCTGGTTCAATTCTTGTTTCAAAACGGTGGCCTAGTGGTTAGGCTACCGAACTCGTAATCGTGAGGTTGCGGGTTCGGGGGTTCGAGACGCGGGCCCGACGTTGTGTCCTTAGGAAAGGTACTTTGCACGAATTTTCCCCACTTCACCCAGGTAAAAATGGGTACCTGGCTATAGACAGTGAAAGATCTTGTCAGTTTGATAGTGTTGGAGCGTTTGAGCCGGGAAGCTGAGACTGTTTCTGAGTGTTCTATGGTCTGCTTGGGTAAAAATATAGTGTAAAGCGCATAGAGCTTGCTTTCGAGTGGGGAAATGCGCTATACAAATGCTATTTATTATTATTTATTATTATTATAACAACCTGGAATTGGCTATGGGGGGGGGGGGGGTTCTTTTGGCCTTGACGACAGGCAGGGTCGGAGTATCTTTCCTCATAGTAACCTTGAATGTGTTGATGGAGGAGTAAAATAGTCAGTCTTTTATCAGCACACAACTAGGGCTCTTAGAAATAGAGGAAGGGATTGAAGGAAAGGGGGTGACTTGCCAGAATGCAGCAAGGAAAGCAGAACATGCTATTTAACGATTGTAGAATGATGCCTTTTTTATAACAGCAATATATAAACAGCAATATAAACAGCATCAGGAGAGCAACAGCCATGGTAGCAGTATCTGTGGTATACACAATATTATGTTACAACAAACAATGCAGTGTTATTGCAACCTGTATGAATGCATGTTTTCCGAAAAGAATTAATACTATAGGTGATTTAACGCACCCACCGACACAAACTAGATCATGTAGAGGACAAGTTTTCAACCTTGGCTTCCTGGAATAACCCAGGCTGAGAGGGATACATTATTATATATTATTATAACATCCCAACAGCAAGACGGGAGATACGTGAGAAAAATAATATCTCCACCATTCGTGAATCCAACTCGAGTGTCCTTCGTGCAAAAACGAAGCGCCTAACCACTAGGCCTACAACACAGACGCCGATATGTATCATGTATAGTTTCCTCAACGCAAAGACTGAATCTCTTTCTCTCTCTCTCTCTCTCTCTCTCTCTCT
>NW_004797397.1:208506-210706 GCF_000002075.1 Aplysia californica
CCCCCCCCCGGGGGAAGGGGTGGGTGAGGGGTTCCTGTTGTCTATTGCGATAATACGTTCTACCTTAAGGCCTACACATGGAATCGCTACGATCTGTCCATTACCTAGTTTTGAGAAATTTATGTGACGTAAAAAATTAGTTTCCCAACATTCCAAGCTTTTTTGGATGCAATCCTTTGAATAACTCGATAATGATGGCTTCGGATAATCTTACCATTTTCATAGAGCAGATAAAACAAAAGTTAGTTTCTAACCTCACGGTCTAAGTGACTAAGAACGGCCAAAAAAATTGTCAGATACAACGTTGTAATTCCAGGGTGTTACAGTATATATCGCTCCCACACCCTAATGCACTTCTTTCGAGAAATCAGTTGGAATCAGGCAAATATCGAAGCTTGACCAGAAGAAAAAAAATTAAAAATACAGCTTTCCATACGGAAATCAGACTCTTTTCTTATAAACTTTGGTTTTATTTTCTAGTTGATTGGGGTTCTGTATACTATTGTTTTTTAATGGGGCGGGGTGGGTGAGAGGAGGGTGGTTGCAATCGAGAGTCGCACGATCACCTTTGGTTATTCAAACTCTCCTGGAGCCAGCCGCTCTGTCGGAAGTATTCGGAGAAACACGGACTTTCTGACAACCCTCAGAATGTTTTTCAAACACTTGACGGGTATCGATGTATCGGTTAATTCTGGAGAGGCGTGGATTTAAAGGTTGTATTAATCAATCGCTCCATGAATGGATACGTAAATAGGTCAATAAATCAATAAACCAGCAACCCAATCAATCTATCGACCAGGTCGTTAGCATTTCTTGTCGCAAGATTACTTTGGAGAATTCTTCTTTTGTAATATTCTTAATAATATTATGAGAGGTTTGAAGAAGAAAATCAATATGTTGCATAATTCCTTCCAGATATGGGGGTTTAAAAGTGAATACAGAGCAAAGTAAAATTGTTGTTTTCAGAAATAGAGGCTGTCTCACAAAGTCTGAGAGATTGTGTTGGGGAAAGTAAGATCTTAGAGACAGTAACCTATTTTGGTTACCTGGGCATTTCATTTTCATCGCGTCTATGCTGGAGACGAACACTAGAAGATCGAACCTGTAAACCTCTACGGATTGTTTCTCGAATAAGAAGGCTTTCGCTTCTTACCAAGAATTAAATTTCGAAACAGAAAAAAAAACAACATTTTTTATATAAAAATTAAACCAACACTGCTTTATGGCTCTGAAATTTGGGGTACCAAAAATTGGGACGTGATTGATAATGTTCAGGTTAAGCTCTGGAAACCCTTTCTGGGTCTTGGCAAAGCTACACCCAAATGTTTAGTTCTAAGAGAAGCGGGAAGAACCAACTTATGTTCTAATTACATGCATTGTAGCATTAAATTCTTGTGCAGACTCATACACTTAGAAATGACCGATATCCAAAGAAATGTTAATTGCAACTATATCGTTCTTGTGAACATGGCAGGGGCAACTGGGCTACTTATTATAGTTAAAAACCTATTGTCTTCCCTGGGTTTTGGATATACCTGGTTTTCTCAAAGTGTTGGAAGTACTAGATTACTTCTCAGTGAAGAAAAAAAGTAGGCTTGTTGATCATTCTCTCTCTCTCTCTCTCTCTCTCTCTCTCTCTCTCTCTCTCTCTCTCTCTCTCTCTCTGCCTATCTATCTGCCTATCTATCTATCTATCTATCTATCTATCTACCTCCATCTTTCACCCTCTCCCTCATGCTGTTTCCCTTCAGCAAAGTGCCCTTATCTACCCCACCACACCCCACCCCTCCCCCTGCCCCACCCCCCTTCCACACTCTCTCCCTCACGTATTCCCAGCAGTAAGGTGCCATATGGATGCGTGTTTAATCCCCTAATCCAGTACGTAGCCAGCTGACCAGGGATCTAGCGGTGGTCACAGCTATGATAGGACCTGGCGAGCCGTGACTTAAGAGTCTTAATGGCCACTAGTACCACTGGACACTACTGCTGGCCGAAGGATTTGACCACTGGCAACCTGGCAAAGTGCTGGATTTGGCGAGGAGCAACTCGGGAAAGGGTTTTTGAAGAGAGCCGAAGGTGTAATGTTAGGCCATATCATTTGTATACCGCCGTGGAGCAGGTTATGTAACTGCGTTCTGTTCTCTCCTTTTCTCTCTCTCTCTCTCTCTCTCTCTCTCTCTCTCTCTCTCTCTCTCTCTCT
>NW_004797397.1:214003-215402 GCF_000002075.1 Aplysia californica
TCTCAAGATTTATTTCCCCATTCCAGTAGAGTGTAAATATAGTAAGCCAATGACTTTTAGTTGGTATTAAAGCACCGATCATTCCTTTTACCGAAAGAGGATCCAGCTAGTTATTACTATTTGTGAGGCATCGTGGTGGGATCGGGCTCTCGTCAATTTTTGAGCATGTAGAGTTATTGGTGTCATATTAAAGCTTGTTCACTTGTATTTATTGGGATGGAAAAAAATATCCATTTATCTTGAATACAAGTCAAGATATTTGCGAATGAAGGGGGTGGGGGTCACCTGTTTTCAGAAGTAAAAGTAGTGAGAAAATAGCCGCTAAAGATTAGTTATTTCCTTAGCTTAAGAGTCCGTGGTAACTGAAAATTTACATTCTGTGTGCCTTTAATCAACGTTTTTCAGAAATATCCACACAGAAATGAATTCTTTAATGGGCATGAAAGCTGTAGGACCAAAAAACAAAAATTTGATGAAAATTCATAAACTTGCGGAAAAATGCAAGTTTCTTCACTTTGATTATTTTGACGAGAGCCTGATTCCACCACGCTGCCTCACATTTGTGGCATCACGGTGAGATCAGGCGCTGGTCAAAAGATTGAAATCGAAAAAACAGACAGTTTTCCGCTCTTTGGGTTATTTTTTTTTATTGATTTATTTAAAGGGCTCAGTACTGCATATTATGTCTATTTAAATACACAGTTATGTGTAGATTTTACTGGAAACTTTGATAAAAGGTACAACAATGTAAATTTAGAATTTGCAGTTTCCAAGTACACTCAATTTGGCAGCCCTTTTCTCGTTAATTATAGACATACCTCTGGCACAAGACGACGATCCCCACCTTCTT
The DNA here is from genome assembly GCF_000002075.1 of Aplysia californica. Lineage (NCBI taxonomy): Eukaryota > Metazoa > Mollusca > Gastropoda > Aplysiida > Aplysiidae > Aplysia > Aplysia californica. Next base: position 214,854 of record NW_004797397.1, read on the forward strand.
CAATTGCTAGTAGCTCGACATTTATTTTGTTGCTTTTAAGGACAAGCGGGCTAACCCAGATATCCGGGGTTTCCAGAAATCTTGACCTACACCAAAAGTGGGTATTGCCCTACCTACAGGAGAAGTTTGGTTTCATTGGTGTGTATATTTGTTTGGTTATAGAGAAAACTCTCCTTTTCTTTTAAAGAAACTGAACAAGGGTCCATAAACTCTTCCTTCGATTTTCTCAAAACATCATTATTTTTTCGGGATAGCCCCCTTGTGCTTAAAAGCGACCAATTTAAGATAGATGGATGTTGTTTTCATCTCATAGAAGACAAATAGACAGGTTTTGAGGTTATATCAATAACACCATTTGTTCAAAAATAGACGAGCACCTGAATCCACCTTGTGGTCACACATTATATTATTCATGAACATGTTCTCCCGAACGAAAGGGAAACTCCAGATTTTATAGTACCGCTTTGAATTGCTTGGAAGCGGTTTTCATTCGGCTTTTTTAAGTTATTCTATGTCCCTGTTTTGTTTGTGAGTTTGTTTGTTGTTGTT
>NW_004797397.1:215520-216632 GCF_000002075.1 Aplysia californica
TCTGGGGGGGGGAGGAGGGGTATCTTTGCTTTCTTGTTTTATGTTTGTTTATTGCTTGGTTCTTGCTGTCGAATGTCTATGGAAAGTAAGTAAACCTATATGTAGATAAACCTATAACCTAGACATGAAGAACAAATTTCACCCATTTGGTAATAAAACACCATGGCTGTTTCTTGGACAAAATCTAATTTCGCCTTGTAACCCTTACACATTTAGATTTATTTACACACTTGAAGTACAATTTTATCAAAAGGAAATGATCAAGTAAATGTTGAGATTTAGATACTTCAAAAGATGCATACTGGTCGTGGTTGATGAATAAGAGACCAATATGATGACATGTAGTCGATTTGCACAAAACCTACAAAACAGAAGTCCTGGTCAACACAATTTCAAATCTAGCCATTTGTGAGGCGTCCTGACAAAATGAGTTACTTCTCGCAATCCACAAATGGAGACATAGGCCAAAACTCGACATTAGGGTCAAACTAGTAGATTTTCAATTGATCCAATGTTCTTTAACCATAACCTGTCTTTTATTACTTCATACTTATAAACTGTAAAACCTTCACATAAAAGCATGGTGTATCTATTTCCTTAAGGCTTGAATCTGAGAAGTAACTCATTTTGTCAGCTCACTTCACATTTGGTCTTTTCAGTATACATGAAGTTCGTCCGTCAGTGGTTGGAGGGTGCTCTGGTGGGGTTTGCTATTTCCTCACTATCAAACATCTATCGTACGTGTCTCCCCTCCTTATTAAAATGTATGTATGTATGTGTGTTCTTCTCTTGTAACACCCCTAATCTTCGGCACTTATATGACCTTACTGTGTTGCAAGTGCTGTAAAACTGTTACTAAAACTAAACAGAACTGTGTCCGTATCTAGCACACATTCTTAGCTGTCAATGAGTTTCTCTACCAGTCCCCGTCTTTTACGCGATTAAAATTCTGAAATTATGCAAACTGAGCCCAAAAAATGCTAAATTATGCGATTCTGTTAATTTTAACAAAGAATGATAAAGGAAAATAATCAGAAATTATGCAAAAAATGATCAAATTTTGCTAAATTATGCGGGGTGCATAAAACCACGGGGACAGGTTTTTTTTTGTT
>NW_004797397.1:218078-219631 GCF_000002075.1 Aplysia californica
GATAGATAGATAGATAGATAGATAGATAGATAGATAGATAGATAGATAGATAGATTATAATGGCAACAAGGGTAATAATAGTAATAATAGTAAAAATGTTAAAAAGTACTGATAATAAAAGTCTGTACATGTATATATTTTGTCTTCCTTAAATAGGAGTTGAAAAAGAATCACCAGGAGTATTTCGCGACGAAATTGGAAAACTGAGGGATTTGGAACTCCCTACTTATATTTTCAGAGTGATTGTTTTTGCTTTGTTTTTGTTTTGTTTGGTTTTGTTCTTGTTGTTATTGTTTTGGGGTTTTTTTTTGTTTTTTGTTGTTTTGTTTTGTTGTTGTTTTTTTGTTGTTGTTTTTTTTTTGGGGGGGGGGTTATTTTTAATAATCTGTAGTTATTTCCTTTAAGACCAGCGTTTCGGCCCCTTTTATTTATTTTGATCTCGCTGCCTTAGCTGCTATAGCAACCGGTCGCCGTCCGAATACGTTGGATTGACTGTGAATGTTTCTTGCACTTATCCATACAGCTTATAAAACTTTGAAAGGTTCATCAGTGTGAAAGGAGAATTAACTATCTCTTAGAACTTAATAAAGTGTAAAGCGCATAGAGCCTGCTGTTGAGCGGGGATATGCGCTATACGAATGCTATTTATTTATTATTTATTATTATTAGAAAGAACGTTTTTAAACAAGAAAAACAAAAGGTAGCGTCTTACCTCAACTGGAGAAAAAACGTCACAAATGTTGTTGTGGGTAACTCCGTCAGGAAATATAGCTTGTTTGAGACGTGTTGTCAGAAGGACAGTTGATGCCAAGTCGGTTGTGACAGTGAATATTGCTATGTCCACTTTACGACCACCACTCAGCTGTTTCGGTTATTTATCTACAAACTATCATGATATTATCCTTTTTTCTTTCACTTGCTGTTATCACATCTATTGTAGTTTCGGTAGAAAAAAAAGCAAACAAACAAACAAGAATTTACACTTTTTTTTCTTGGTTTAAATATGATTAAAACAATTAGGAATTCGAAGAAAAGACTGCAGGTGAAATTCTTTAAGTGTTCCTTTTTTTCACTGATAACACAGCGGCGGCACTATAAAACAGTTTTTTGAGCAAGAAAAAAATAACTGAAAACAACGTAATACAAGTTACAAAACTAACTTTGCCATCAGATTGGAACAATCGGCGCGAGCAAGTTAGTATGGCTAACCCCCTACACGACTGCAGCAGAGGTACTCCGCGATCAGACTGTCATAGAACTGGAACGAACTTCGGTTTCTCTTTCTCCTGCCTGTTTGGCTGATTGTCCGCATATATGTTAGGGCTGGGCAATGAGTCGCTTTAGCAAAATCCGGATAATAAGTTAGTGCACCTCTTCGGCAAATAATCTCGTGAACCGCTACGGCAAATGGATCAGAAGAACCACTTCGACAAACGAGTTAGCACTACTTCAACAAATGGGTGCACTCACTTTAGTAAACGGGTCAGGAAAGAGAGAGAGAGATAGAGAGAGAGAGAGAGAGAGAGAGAGAGAGAGACAGAGAGAGAGAGAGA
>NW_004797397.1:222912-224793 GCF_000002075.1 Aplysia californica
AGAGAGAGAGAGAGAGAGAGAGAGAGAGAGAGAGAGAGAGAGAGAGAGAGAATAATGTGAGTATTTGTGGGGAGGCGGGGGGGCTTTAAAACCTGCCAAAACAATCTATGTACAAGAATGCTTCGTGTGGATTTGAGATGTGGTCTCCCTCTCGTATCTTACCTGGGAATTAAGTCTCATTGAACTTAGGCGTACATTGATCAGTTCTACCGCATGTGGGCGTTAAATTGTAGGCCACTTTCATGACAAAAACTTAACTGTGTTGAAAGTGGCGTAAAACCAAAGAGGTTGCGTTAGACTCGTACCATACATTATGTTGTGCTTTCGTCTCTCAAAAGTTCATTGACCAACCTGTGTGCCCCTCCCCGGGTATGAATCAAAAATATCTTATCTGCAAAATGTACTTTCTTCGACATCGTTTCTTCCATTTCTAAATGGTTCTACAATAATTATCTTAAGTAGCGTCGTTGGCCTAGTGGTAATCGTGAGATTGTGAGTTCGGGGGTTCGAGCCTCAGCTCGACTGTACGTTGTGTCCTTGGGAAAAGCACTTTACACGAATGTCCCACTTGGCTCGGTCCTTTCGGAGACGGACGTTAAACTCGGAGGCCCCACCTCTTAAATAACCTAATAGTGTTGATAGAGGCGTTAAACCTATACCGTGTCACCATTTTCAATAATTATCTTCACAAGAAGCCCTAAATAGCTACTGTAGTTATATTTCATTTATTTTCACATTTTTGCTGAACTCCTTTCCTTCAAAATTATACATAATATCTAATTTTCTACCAACAGTATCTCTGCACATTTTCTTTTCTTTCTTGGCGCTCCGCGACTTCTGGTTCCGTATCTCTGCAGATGTGACAATTTTGCAGCTACCCCGTGATAATATATAAAGTAAAGAACGAGACGTCTTAGCGCTAATACACCAACGGAGGGGGCGCTAGAGCCAAAAGGTCCTATCTGAGAGACATTCTAATTGTTGGAAAAGCAGATACACTGTTCTGTCCCTGTGTCGGCGAGGCTGAAGGGCCACTACTCGCGTCCAGCGTGTCCGATAAGGCGGGTACATAACGGTCGGGTCCAGGGTGTAGAGGAGGGGGGTTCAATAACATAGAGACATGTCTATCGTTTCTCTCCAGCACACGAAAGATTTAGAGGGTGTTTGCTTATAAGTGGGGGTACGCATTCGTCCGACCAGTCGGACCTGTAGGATCGGTACAGGAACGTCATTGGTCGCTCTTAAGCCCAAGGGGGCTATCCCGAAAAATGCTGTTTTGAGAAAATCGAAGGTAAAGTTTTTGCCCCTTTTTCAGTTTCTTTAAAAGACAAGGAATGTTTTCTCTATAACCAAACAAATATACACACCAATGAAACCAAACTTCTTCTATAGGTAGGGCAAAACCCACTCTTGGTGTAGGTCAAGATTTCTCGAAAGCCCCGAAATCTGGGTTAGCCCGCTTGTCCTTAAAAGTGACCCATTATGGTATTGCTTTAGCATCTCGCTCTGTGATCCAAACTGTTCATGTGTTTGAGAGGTCGACGGAACTAAGAATGTAGTATCTGGGGGAAAAAGTCAAACTTCCATCGATCTTTCGTGAATAGCAGCTTGTCATAATGGTTGGCACCATCACACGTGTTCTGAAATATCGGACAAACTTTGAGCAGATCAAGTCACCTTATGATCTCTTTATATCTGCCAGATCAATAGGGCAGTAGGTGTAAACTGATAACAACAACAATAACATTTTATAAAATTATTATTATTATTATTATTAATGCTGCTACTGCTGCTGTGTTGTTGTTGTTGTTGTGGTTGTTGTTGTTGTTATTATTATTATTATTATTATTGCTGTTGTTGCTGTTGTTGTTGTTACTATTA
>NW_004797397.1:225385-227368 GCF_000002075.1 Aplysia californica
ACTCTCTCTCCTCTCTCTCTCTCTCTCTCTCTCTCTCTCTCTCTCTCTCTCTCTCTCTCTCTTTCTTTCTTTATTCTCGTTCCACAAACAAAAACTACAAAGTTCTGTTGATATCATTGTACGTTCGATTTATTTATATTAGATCTACTTCGACACACACACTGCTACGGTTTGTTCTATGACAACATCATACACAGTCTGTGGGTGGTTGGCGGGTGCTCTGGTGTGGTTTGCTCCTTCTTTCCTATCAAACAACTATCGTCTTTATCGCTCCTCCTTCTTTTTTATGTTTGTTACTCTCTTGTAACACCTCTAATCTTCGGCACTTTTATGATCTTATAGTGTTGTAAGTACCGTAAAACTCTTACTTAAACTACACAGTCCCCCGTGGTCCACAATAAAACAGTATACAGTACTTAGTGGGTTGTTGTTTTTCACTGTCTCTAGTGTTCTGTAACTATTTGAAACATTATCTCTAGAGTTCTGTAACAAGTTGACCCATTATCTTTAGCGTTCAGTAACTACCGATCCCATAATCTCTAACGTTCTGTAACTACTTGGCCCATTATCTCTAGTGTTCTGTAACTACCTGATTCACTGCCTCAGGCATTCTGTATTTTCGTTACCCATTATCTCTAGCTTTCTGTAACTACTTGGCCCATTATCTCTAGCATATTGTAACTACACCACACTCTGTCTCAAGTGTTCTGTTGGCACTAATTTGACCTTATTGGGTTGCAGTGCCATAAAAAAACCTCTTACTAAAACAAACAACTAATCGTTCTGCAACTACTTGATTCGCTGTCTCTAGCGGTCTACATATACACAATACACCAGTCTCTTGTATTTTATGACATCACAATACACTGACTCTAACTTTCTGCAATTACTTGATTCACTGTCTCATATCTTATTTGACTATGCAACACACTGTGTTTCCTCTAGTGCTCTTTGAATAGACACCATGCTCCGTCTCTAGAGTTATGTAAGTATTTGGCTCAGTGTCTCTAGCATTACATAACTACTAGATTCACTACATCTCATGTTCTGTAAGTATTTGTCTTACTGTCTCAAGAGTTATGTGTCTCACTGTCTCTAGAGTTATGTAAGTATTTGTCTCACTGTCTCTAGCATTCCTTAACTACTAATTGATTCACTATATCTCATGTTCTGTAAGTACTTCATTCACTGTCTCTTGAGTTCTGTGATAACACCATACATTGTCTTAAATGGTCGCTTTTAAGCACAAGCGGGCTATCCCGAAAAAACGCTGTTTTGAGAAAATCAGAGGTAAAGTTTTTGCCCCTTGTTCAGTTTCTGTTTTCACCATAACCAAACAAATATACACACCAATGAAACCAAACTTCTCCTATAGGTAGGGCAACGCCCACTTTTGGTGTAGATCAAGATTTCTGGAAACCCCCGGAATCTGGGTCAGCCCGCTTGTCGCTAAAAGCAACCAAATATACTGCGACAACGCCACGCACTGTCTTCGTTGTTCTACGACTCCACCATCCACATTTTCACTGCACGCTCACAGAAGTGACCTTCCCATTGGTTCCGCCAACTTCTTCCGAACCCTCCACATTCTTCGCCGAATCGTCCACTTTGACATTCGTGACGTCAGAAGCCTGTATATCGTCTAGTTCTTCCTCGTCCAGAACGTTATTGATGACGATCTCCAAGTCGGCTATGTAATTTTTCTTGGCCGGGTCCGGGAACTTTTTCTGAAAACAGCACAGTATCCCATTAAAATAGTTTTTGTAATTGTTTTACGGCACTTGCAGCCCAATGGGGTCATATAAGTGCGGAAGAATAGACGTGTTACAAGAGAGTAACAAACACAGAAAAAGAAGGAGGAGAGATCAGGACGATAGATGTTTGATAGGAAAGAAGAAGCAAACCACACCAGAGCACCCGCCAACCACCCGCTCCCATTATTATGTATTTTTGTTTGAGTGTCTGTCGTTTATGTTATTGTCT
>NW_004797397.1:227504-228569 GCF_000002075.1 Aplysia californica
ACACACACACACACACACACACACACACTCACACACACAAACACACACACACATGTTTTTTTAATCCTCCCCTTTTTCTACATCCCACGTCCACACATTCACCACGTGTATAACTCAACCTCTGATCACTGACCTTGTATTCCTCCTTCATGAACTGAGGTCCGAAACTAGCCATTTTATTCTTGAAAGACTTCGGGAAACAGATGAAGAGGATGTCCGAAATTGGAATCAGGTAGCGTGGGTCCACGTCTCCGGGCTTGTTCATTCCTGATGATGGAAAACGAAAGGTTAGAGAAATTGAAAAAAAATGGCAGTGATGATTAAGGAATATTTCAAGTTGGAAACATGATTTTTAAAATAACAGGATCAGACGTATTGAGACGTTACAAAGCCGCGGAGAGATATCTATCTGATAAGCATAGCTGGTTGGTAGTTCAAGATCAAAGATCAAACCAAGAGAAAATTTAGTAAAAAAATTAAAAGCCAAACACGCGTTTGGTTTTTTGAATCAGGGCATACATTTGCAATAATTCCAGGCCGAAAAATTGTTGAAACGTGTTGGAAACATAATATGGTCGCTCCTATGCACAAGGGGGCTATCCCGAAGAATGCTGTTTTGAGAAAATTGAAGTTAACGTTTTTGGATCCGTATTCAGTATCTGTAAAAGACAAGGAGAGTTTTCTCTATAATCAAACAAATATACACACCAAGAAAACCAAACTTCTCCTATAGGTAGGGCAATGCCCATTTTTCGGGTAGGTCAATATTTCTGGAAACCCCCGACACCTGGGTTAGCCCGCTTGTTCTTAAAAGCGACCATATGAGACAGTGCACGGTATAGTCATGGTACACGAGACGAAAGACTGTGACGTTGTAATTTACAGAATGCAGAATAGCATCCAGAGAGAGTTGTTGCGTATGTCGCAGTGGACAGACTGAGGGAGGTTTTTTAAAATGTATTTATATTATGGTGAACATTGCTGTCAGATCATGTGGAAAATATATTCTTTTTTGACGAGTTCAACGCACTCACACACACACACACACACACACACACACACACA
>NW_004797397.1:228669-231169 GCF_000002075.1 Aplysia californica
ACACACACACACACACACACACACACACTCACATACACACATACAAACACACACCCACACAGACACACACCTACACGCACATACATACTCACACATCACAATGGGGTAGAGTAAGAATACATCTGGTGGGATTTAGGCTGTGTACACACACACCCATACACACATACACACACACACACACCCACACCCACACACAGCTGACGAGTTCATACGTGAATGAGTGCTGAAGAAAAAAAAAAGTGTGGGAAATACCAAAGCTTCTGCACGACCTGCGACCTTCCCGAATCTTCTGAGAACGAACTATTTTTAGATCGCATACGTCGTTTGCAGAAATTAGGAACGACTGGTAGGCCTATCAGTCGTGGAAAATCTTTGGTATCAGCTGACGTGTTATTTTAACCTTTTCTGGACAGGGCGTTTTTACATAACCTTAGCTTTGTGTGGGACGTTCGTGGTTATTTGCAGTACGTGTCCCAGGCGTTGTATAATAATCCCAAAGCGTTTGAGAAGTCGTTTCATGAACGATGCTTCATTCACTTCATAAATATATCGTAGGCTGTTTGAGCGCGAATAGAACACTTTAATTGTAAGAGGGACACAACAAGGCAAAAGGACCTAACCCGGGCCACCCTCTACCCTCTACCAGTCAAAATACGAAACAAAGTACAAGAAAGCCAATGTCAGAACATAACTATATACCTAGATGAAGATGTAGTCTGGGTTAAGTTTTTGTTTTCCTTTTTTTCTGTTTCTTTTTCTTCTTCTTTTTTTTTTTGGCAACATGTTGGAAAATCGTGAGGTGCTGAAGTTAAATAAGGAAAGTGGCTAAGCAAGTCAACCTAAAATAAAATGCTTGTAAATTATCGGCGAGGTACAGCGCCCAGGGCAGTGGGTCTAGTCACCTGTGGATAGAAGATATAACAGCTTAAATGTCAGTCACTTGTCAATGGAGGTGCAATGTGATGTTTTATAATGGGTTTTGCAAAAAAAAAAACCCCGAACCCCAGAGAGAGAGAGAGAGAGAGAGAGAGAGAGAGAGAGAGAGAGAGAGAGAGAGAGAGAGAGAGAGAGAGAGAGAGAGAGACAGACAGACACACACACACACACACATGTATACATACATACACACTCACACATATACACACACGCGCGCGCACAAAGAATACAATGAAGCACGGCACAACACAACACAACACAGCACATTTTAAAAATCCACAACGCAAACACATTACTAAAATCACAGCCCAACACAATACATTACAAGCACACAACACAATTTAACACATTACATGAACAACGCGACTCATTACAAAAACACAGTAAGCTACACGACCACATAACACAACACATTACAAAAACACAGTAAACTACACGACCACACAACCCAATACATTACAAAAACACAGTAAACTACATACAAGAGCACACAACACAACACATTACAATAGCACAGTAAACTACATGATCACACAACACGACACAACACATTACATGAACAGCACAACACATTACATGAACAATGCAACACATTACAATAACACAGTAAACTACAAGAGCACATAACACAACACACTACAATAACACAGTAAACTACAAGACCCCACACACAACACATTACAATAACACAGTAAGCTACAAGACTTCACATACAACACACCTGTAAGAAAGCTGACGATCATGCCCACCAAGAGAGTCGTAAAGATGCCAACAACACCCAGCCACTGGTAGGAGAGATTGTAGATCTTCTCAATGCCTTCCCTGAGGGACACAAACAAACACAAGAATTGTTTGGTATTAACCTAGATTATTGTGTAACAACATCATATGGGGAACTGCTGCTTTTTCTTTCCTCATCCTTACTATCGTCAATGTTCCTCTACTTTTTTTTGTTAGTTTTTCACTCTCTTGTGAACTGCTATTTCTGGGATGCCTTGATAGTCGAAGTAGACTTTGTGCTGTTGAGGCTAGAGAGGTGAGCAGAGTAAGCCTGATTCCCCGTTTAGACGTCCTCTGTTGACATCCACCCCTTGGCGCTCATATGACCTTATACAGTTGCGTAAAACGTCTACTAAAACAAAATTATGTCGCCAGAGGGGTGAATTGGTAAAATCACTGACGTGTTGAAAATGTGAGAAAACAGCTTATAAAGGTAAGAAAAAGCTAGAAAACATGTGCTTTCGCAGAAAAAACTGACAAAAAACACAGCTTTAGGGTGTAGCGAGGCTTACATACGTTTCTGGATATTGTTCAGGAAGTGTCCAGGTACTATAATATGTAATAAACCCAATTTGCAAAATTTGACCCCAAAACATGATTTCTAGGTGCCCCACCAGCCCTTAATCCGATCTGTACGCTTTGTATAACAGTCTGTCAAAATGATTTTTTTTTAGAAATACTAAAAGTTTCAAAGAAATCTTCGTACTAGAAGCATTCTAAAATGTGAAGAATACAACCCCGGGGGTACAAAATGACCCTAGGGCGTACGGAGAGGGTTTAATAA
>NW_004797397.1:234801-238116 GCF_000002075.1 Aplysia californica
AATGGTCGGAACCCCAAAAAATTCCAGCAGCAATAAATTTCTGTCCTCCTGACCTGAGACCTTGGCAATGATGGTGGCCTTGACCTCTGAGATGTCTCCCACCAGCGGATGTACGATGTCGGCCCACAGTAGGGCGGAGAGACTGCTGAGGCCGGAGGACAAGGTGCTGGGGACAGGTGGTGGGTTATTGGTCTGTTTGTTTGTTTGTTTGTTTGTTTGTCTGTCAGTTTGTTTGTTTGTTTGTTTGTTTGTTTGTTTGTTTGTTTGTTTGTTTGTTTGTAGGTGTACAAGAAACTGCTGAGTCCGGAGGACAAAGTGCTGGGGACGGGAGCTGGGTTATTGGTCTGTTTGTTTGTTTGTTTGTTTGTCTGTTTGTTTGTAGGTGTACAAAAAACTGCTTAGTCCACAGTACAATGTGCTGGGAAAAAGGAGATGGGTTATTGGTTTGTTTGTTTGTTTGTTTGTTTGTTTATAAATAGTCTGGAAGACCTTTACTTCTTTTTATTTCTTTTATTATTTCCCATCCCTTCCTAATCCTTTCCCCGCCCCCTCATTCTTCTCTTCCTCATCCTCTTCCCCCTCCCGCTCCTCTTCATATTTCTTCGACATTTTTGGCATCATCAAGTGCTGCAGAATAATAATAATCATCATCATCATCATCATCATCCTCATCATCACCGTCATCATCATCATCAGCATCATCATCCTCATCATCATCACCATCATCATCATCATCATCATCATCATCATCATCATCATCATCATCATCATCATCATCATCATTGTATGAAGCAGGTATTAAAACGGTTAAGATCTGGAAGTATTTCCAAAAAATTTAATCACAAGTTCACCACCTCCACCAGCCCTGTACCCACCTCAAGGAAGCACTGAAGAGAGAAGCCAGGAACAGACCCGGCATGCCTGGCAGATTTTTGAAGATATCCATCACAATGAAGGGAACGATCTGGAAAAAAAACCCATGGGAAATATTATTACAAGTACTATAACAGTGCTGTTTGTTGTTACACACACACGCACACACGCACACACACACAAGATTACCTAGCCAAATATGGTCGCTTTTAAGCACAAGCGGACTAACCTAGATTTCGGGGGTTTCCAGAAGTCCTGATCTCCACCAAAAGTGGGCATTGCCCTACCTATAGGAGAAGTTTGGTTTCACTGGTGTGTATAGTTGTTTGGTTATAGAGAAAACTCTCCTTGTCTTTTAAAGAAACTGAACAAGGGTCAAAAACTTTGCCTTCGATTTTCTCAATACAGCATTTTTCGGGCCAGCCGCCTTGTGCTTAAAAGCATCCATATGACTGGTGTAGATCGCTCATGTAAACTCATCATGGGACAAAAGCATATTATGCAATGGTTATATCCCTTAGCTCACGGGACGAACTGCTTTGTGAAACGATGAAGCTAAAACTAACAAGCTTAAAAATGTCGAAATGTTTATAATATCTGAGCTCAGTTTGTGCAAAGACATTTTGTCATGAGCAGAATAAGGGTAAGTTAAGTTCGGGTAAGATGTTAGAAACATCTCAATGACTACCAATCAGAAAGTTCTGAAATGCTTTGTATGGTCAACCCTCTTCTATGTGGCTGTGAATGCTGGACAATCCCTAAAAGCAGAGAAAATAAAATAGAAGAAATAGAAATGTGGTTTCTTAGGAGACTGCTGAGATTTTTACTGAGAATATCGTTGAAGGAAAAGAAATCAAAAGACATAGTGCTTGATTAAGCCCACGTGGAACGCTCACTGATAAAACAATCAGGAAACGACAAGTGCAGTTTTGGGGAGACCTGAATAGACATAAGGGTCTTGAACATCTAGCTCGCACTTGCAAAATTGAAGGCAAAACGAGGCAGGGGCAGACCCAGAGAAACCTACATGGAGAACCTAAATAAATGGGTAACTGGGAAAGATCAGGGAAACGTAGATTTTTAAGAGCATCCGAGCAAAGGGATGAAGGGAGAACCATGATCGCCGATGTCAGCCGCAGACCTGGCACCTGATGATGATGCGATGATGATGATGATGATGATGATGATGATGATGATGATGATGATGATGATGATGGTGATGGTGATGGTGAGTTTGACAGTGAGAAAAGAATGACAGATGTAGAAATAGCGAATAATTATAATATTGTGACACTTGGAAAGTGAACAAACACAATCGTGTGTACCAAACCTGGTTTGGGTCTTCGATCTGTTTAGCCTCAAAGGGGTCACATCTTTTGGTCTGGTAGTACGAATAGGCCACGATTCCCTCGTAGACAGCGATAGAGAGCGTGACGAAGAACGTGGGGGCCACGAACAACAGCACCCTGGGTAGACAAAAGGTTACATTTTTTAAAATTGAGGACTCCACGGGGAAAAAAAGAATAGTCACAAACTGAAAGTCGCGAGGGTATCAATTTTGAACGCTTGTTGACTCATAGATTTATTTCATAGCAACTGTTGGTTGTTCCTGTTCCTGTTCCTGTCCTGGGCAACAACGTCATTGCACACCAGACAGGTCCATAAGTGCTCAGTTCCCCCCAGCACCAAAGCCCGCAAGGTATCCATACTGATTGTTCCGGTGGCTGTCTGATTATGTTGGTTGATTATTGGCTAAAACAGCACCTGGACATAGAGTGCTGGTGCCTCTATAAATAAATTAGCGATAGTCAAAAGGTTTGTTGATTATTGCTGTTAGATTCCCCATTCAACAAACATAACAATAAACCACCAATCAAATAAATATGATGTAGTTATGACTCCTCAAGCTTTTAAAATTGACACCCTTACAACTTCCAGCCAATGACTGAGCCTGTTTTTCCCGTGGACTCCTCAACTGTGTCAGGTTTCAATAGCCCCTTTATTCTAGAGGTCTTGTAATCAAATTCCTGCATGTGGTTGAATGATGCATCTGATGTGATATCATGCCTATTTTGTCAGCTTTACTTCTCTGTTCATGTTGAATTTTAATTAGAGTGACTTATAATTTAGATTTTTTGTGTATACCTGCATGTGTTTTTACGGTCCTGTACAGCCAGGAAAAATTTTCCTCAGGGATGATAAAGTAATATCCTATCTTATCTTATCTTATCTTATCTTATCTGATCTGACCTTATCTTATCTTATTCCAACACTGCCTGTTTAATCAAGAGGTAAGTCCACCGAATGTACCGTCCATCTCTCACAGGACCGAGTAAAGTAAAATGGGTGGACAGTCTTAAAAGCTCTCAATACTACTACTACTACTACAACTACTACTACTACTACTACTACTACTACTACTACTACTACTACTACTACTAC
>NW_004797397.1:238912-241251 GCF_000002075.1 Aplysia californica
GTTCGAAATGTTTGGAGCCCCGAAGAGCGTGCTCTTCGCCAGGGCCACCGCCTCCTTTGTTGTTGTTGTTGTTGTTGTTGTTGTTATAGTTGTTTTGTTCTTATTGTTGTTATAGTTCTAGACTTGATATAACTGTTAGTGTTGTTCTGTTGCTGTTATTGTTGTTATGGTTGTTGTTGTTGTTGTTATTGTTGTTGCTTTATGTTTATTATCGTTAATGCTGTTGTTGTTGTTGTTGTTGTTGCTATCGTTGTTGCTGTTGTTGTTGTTGTTGTTGTTGTGATTTGTGTTGTTAATAAGTTGTTGTTGTTGTTGTTGTTGTTGTTGTTGTTGTTGCTGTTGTTGTTCTTGTTCTTGTTGTTGATCATGATCATGATGATCATAACAAACAGTTGTTCTTAGGGTCTTGTTGATCTATATTATTTCAAAGGCTACAGACATCGGATAGCTTGCCATGTAGGAGAGGTGCCTATTAATTGTGTATCCCATGGACAGGTAGAAAAACAAATGTATCCCCCACCCCCCCCCCCCCCCCACCTTCTTTTATTACTACCCCTCTTTACCCTTACCCGATACCCTAGAGTAGGAGTATAATGGATACTCACTTGAAAAATTCGAGCCTCCCTCCTGCCTCAGCAATCTTCCACACCTTTGCCGGCCCACCCACGTCTATGGTTGCCTGAAGAGTGGGGAAAAGAAGTATGGAACATGGAAAGAACATTAATTATCATTCACCCACGTCGATGGTCGCCTGAAGAGTTGTGAAAAAAGTAAGGAACGTGGAAAAACCATCGAGTATTGTTCACATAATATATAATGTTTTAACAAATTTTAGTAAGTGCTTTACCACCCTCGCAACTGCATAAGGTCATAATATGAGCACGAGGGACACAATAAACATAATCATAATTTGGTAGGAAATTTCCTTCTCTTGTCGATTTTAGACCACGGGATCTTTAACGTTCGAAACTTGCACACGGGACCTCCTAGAGTTTTCGCCCTTGTCCGAAAAGGCTAGGTGTACATCATTCCTACCAGAAGATCAGGGGAGTGACTGAAAGACAGCAGTAAGAAAGAGCCAAGGAGTAGCAAAGACTGCAGAAAGAGTCAGGAGCCCAGAGGAAGGGACAAAGAAAATGACGGGGTGGGAGCAGAAAGTGGAGACAAAATTAGACTGCAGAACATTGTTGTAGATCAGGAAAGGATTTGAAAGGAATCAATTTTAGAGAAGAAAATTTTCCGTCGCTATCAAGATTCGAACCCACGACCTACTGAATTAGAGGCGAACACCTTAGCCTCTAAACTACGAGAGCCCCCTTTGTTTACAGAAGCACCAGTTAGCTTTATCAGTAAAAAAGTAAAGTTGTTCCCGCATCCGAGCCAGACATTGGGGATTGCCTTGTTAGTGAGACAACTTCCTGGGCCTTCGGCATACTGTGGTGGTAGGATGGCCAGTTCCTTTCCACGCCGCCTTTACTTCCTCAACTCGAAGTCTGTATGTATGTATGTAGTATAGGGTTTTACGGCGCTCGCAACTGCTAAGGTCATATGAGCGCGCGAAACACAAGTTGTTTACTTTCGCAAAAGTTCACTCCACGATTGGTTAACTAATTGACTTTAAAATGCTAAAATGTTAAAATATTAAAATTCAGTGTAAATATATCGATTTAAAACAACTCTTATAGGTAACAATTAACATTTTAAATAGTACGTTTTCACTTTTCATTTTACAATTTGCCATAAAGGCTGTCGAAGTCAGGTACCCATTACTGCTGGGTGGGCAGGAGGGAGCTTTATAAGTATGTAACTGTTATCTCAGCCTGAGGAAATTTAATTACTCTTCATTAAATTAAGAGTGCGTCACCTATTTCCTCCTCGCTGTCCTCCAGCTTGCAAAGTAAAACCAAACCGCGCTATGAGCTAACGTGAATATAACCCAACTTGTGTCTCTGCATGTTCATGATATTTTAACTTATTGTTTATGTTTACCAAGCTGAACGTCAAATCATGCCAGTGTTGGTGATATGATATAGTGATAAGGCTCGCTGTGATAAAATGATTGATATGTCGCAAAGTGTTTAATAATAGGAAATGTAGAGCAGAGAGATAGCATATGCTTACGTAACGCTAAAAACTTTGCTTTGAATTTGAAAAACAAAAATTTAACCACAATCAACAGTGTACGTGAAAACGTGATCTTCATTATAATAATTTATATTTTCTAATGATCTTGTACGTAGCAAGTTATAACAATAATCATTTTTTTAAAATTGGTTTCTTTGAAAGATAGATAGATAGATAGATAGATAGATAGATAGATAGATAGATAGATAGATAGA
>NW_004797397.1:243183-245683 GCF_000002075.1 Aplysia californica
TAATAATAATAATAATAATAATAATAATAATAATAATTTTAATAATAATAATTTAAAAAAAACAATAATAATAATAATAATAATCATTATAAATGACATTTATATAGCTCTCAACCCCGATTAAAGTACACAGGCTCTGAGCGCTTTACAATACAGTACAACATACAACAGTGACATAAAACGTTGTTGTTCTGACTACAAGAAAATTACTCCAAATATTCATCTTATTAATTTAAAAACAGAAACGACTTCAGCTGACATTTGAATGAATCCAAAGATATCATTTTACTCACGATAGTACTTGTGACAAAAACAACAATGGAACTGCAAACTGTACCGAAATATTTACTCACGATAGTACTTGTGACAAAAACAATATAACGACAAACAGTACGGAAATATTTACTCACGATAGATGTATAAATTACGGACACCAATGAGATGACGAAGATAGAACTCCATAGAGGGAAGCCAGTCACTACAGTTTGGGAGGGGGGTAGGGGTGGGGTAGGGGAGATGAGGAAAGGGGGGGGGGAGGGGGCGGTGGAAACAAAAAGGAGTTGATCAATAGTACTAATATTAAGGTTAAGACAATAAATATAATTATGTACATCAATTGATATCTGGCATTATGTATAACACATACCGTATACCAGTTGGGACTTTTTTTTCGGGCGCTACTTGAATTTGCGACGTTCGCGATTTTTAAGAAATCCAAGAATTCATTTTCGCCCCTGTAGGTGGGGGGGGGGGCATAATTTTACTATTGGGGAGCAAAGAATACACTTGCCGTGATACTGCGAGTCGTAAGAGGCGACGAAAGGTGAGTAGGTCTGGTCGCCCGAAAATGAGTTTGTGGAAGGCCAACTACCCGACCCAATAAAAAAAACAGTAAGTTACAGAAACACGGACAAACACAGCTTTTTATTTTTCGATCTTGGGAGACGGAGGAGCTTCTGCATCAGCAGGAACGATGAAGGACAGCGGACAAAGCCGAGATGGCTCTCCTGACCTGAAACATTCTCTGTCGAACAAGTCTCTCCGGATTGCGTCGTGGAATGTTCGCACCTTGTATGAAGCAGGAAAGAGTTCCCAAGTGGCACAAGAGATGAAGAGATAACAAGGAAAGTGTTAGATTGGAAGCCACAGGGTAAAAGATCAAGGGGAAGACCACGTGGAACCTGGAGAAGAGTCATGTAAATGGATATACAGAAAAGTGGGAAGACATGGAATGGCCTTTAAGCGACAAGCCCAGGATAGGGAAAGGTGGAAAGTGTTTGTTCGTGGCTTATATCCTGATCCAGGGTAAGAAAGGCTATGATGAAGAATTCAAGTAGTTCAAAAAATGTTCAAACAGTCTTTGGTATTGTTCACAAGAATTCATTGAGGAGGCAGGCCTCGCCCCTGCCAGGAACAACTTAGGCTGTAGGGCTGGGCTTTGATCGCTTTGGCAAAATCCGGATAATATGTTAGTGCTACCTCTTCAGCAATTAAATGTGTTATGAACCGCTTCAGCAAATTCGTTAGGACCACTTCAACAAATGTTGTTGATATTGTTGTTGTTGTTGTTGCTGCTGTTGTTGTTGTTGCTAGTGTTTTGCTAAAACTCCTGGCATAAGAATGGATTAAGTCATACTTACATATCCTTTAGCATTAAACAGAAAAGTATTTAAAATATATGTTAAAAATGCATCATAACATGTCAGCAGCATGCTGACACGAACTGACACGAACTGACACATACGGACATGTACTATACTGACACGGACTGACATCATGTACTAACACATTCTGGCACATGCAGATACAAAATGACACAATTACGGACTCACTCTGACACAATGATATTATTAATATGACTTTACCTGCTTCGAGGGCAACAGCGGGTCCGAATAGGACAATGCCCATGTACCATATCTGAGGAGAAGAAAGAGAAAAATAATTAGCCGCTTCAAAGGACAAGGGGGCTATCCCGAAAAAATGCTGTTTTGAGAAAATCGAAGGTAAAGTTTTTGCCCCTTATTCAATTTATTTAAAACACAAGGCGAGTTTTCTCTATAACCAAACGAATATACACACCAATGAAACCAAACTTCTCCTATAGGTAGGGCAAAGCCCACTTTTTGGTTGTAGGTGAAGATTTCTGGAAACCCCCGAAATCTTGGTTAGCCCCTTTGTCCTTAAAGCGACCAATTATTATCGAAATAATGTTGTTGACGTCCACAGAGGCTAAGCCTTTTGGAAATAAAGCACTACTCACTACGGTGGTGCTTTTATGTTGGTTGGTGTGGGTGGGTAAACAACAGCAAAACGACAAATGTAACTGCAGTGGTCATTTAGTGCAGGGAAAGAGTAAGGTACATAAGCGGATCTAAAGGTACTCATGTATCTCTCTTTTAGACATAAAGGTACTCACGTATCTCTCTATTAGATCTAAAGGTACTCATATATTCATCTATTATATCTAAAGGTACTCACGTATCCCTCTATGAGGCCCAAA
>NW_004797397.1:250683-263056 GCF_000002075.1 Aplysia californica
AAAAGGCCCATAGCAAGATTCCAAGTACATGTAGTTGGTTGTGAATTTCCATTCCCCGAAAACTTTCCAATTATTCACAGTTGGGAGATGGTGTTTGTTCTGTTGCACGACCCGTTGATATGACACGACCTGCATGCGTGAACAAAATGTAAATGTGAAGAAGATTTTGAACAGACCGGGTGCTCAGGTGTGGTTTGCTTCTTCTTTCCTATCAAACATCTATCGTCTTTATCTCCCCTCCTTTTTTTGTGTTTGTTACTCTTTTGTAACACCTCTAATCTTCGGCACTTATATGACCTTATTGTGTTGCAAGTGCCGTCAAACACTCACTAAAACTAAACCAATAAAGCTGACAAGATTAGGAAGATTCAACTTTTTCTTTGGTTTCGTTTCATTTTAACTATTTTTAAAAATGTTGTTAATAACTCCTTTGCTTTGTTAGCTCATTTGGTATTTTGCTGAACAATGAAGCAGGCGACCCTGGTTCAAGTCTCGGACTTGAGGTTCTTGAACTTGGGTTATTTTGTGGCGTTTTCAAGACTCTCTCAAACCATTTAGTTCTGTCCGGTGGGAAATAAACGTTGAGTTCGAAGGTCCCGAAACTTTTAAAAAGTCAAACAGAGTTAAAAAGGGCGCAAAACCCTAACACCTGTTTCTTACTTACCAGCTTAGTATGTGAGACAGTGTGGTAAAATCAGGCGCTCGTCAAAATACGAAAATCGGAGAAACTGGCATTTTTCTGGGAGGTAGGAAATTTTTATTGAATTGTATTTTTGGGCTCAACCTCTTTTATGTTCATATAAAATCCCCTTTCCATGTAAATGTTACTGAAAAACATTGATTTAAGGCACAGAACAATATGTCATGTTTCTGTTTTCAAGCACTTTTTAGCTATTGGAGTTACCAAACTTTGGCAGCCATTTTCTCACTAATTTCACCACTGAAACCAGGCGACCTTATTTCCTTTAGTCGCAAACATCTTGAATTCTACTAAAGATAAAAGGGATTTTTTTCCATGAAACAAGACTAATAAACAAGCTTTCAGATGATACCAATAACTCCACATGCCCAAATATTGACGAGCGCCTGATTCCACCGCGTCGTGACACATATTAACCATGACCTCACAACATTCACTAACATCCAAACTAATATTTGTAATGCACAAATGAAGGGCTCCATCCTAAAACTCACTTTAACCATTTACATGTACTTCAAACTTAAGAATAATAATACTACTTTTAAAACGTATTCTCTGAAAACAAAAGTATGAACAACACGTAGTTTTATCATACTAGATATCGAAAGGTACGGCATTTTGGTGACAAAAAAATATTCTGACCACAATCCTTATTTTAATAACAGCATTCAATGAATAGATAAACAAATTAATAAGTAAGTAACATAGGATTATGGAGTAGATGTTGTATTCTGGGAATGCCCTGATTCGGAGTATAGTAAGCGCGTTCTGCAATGGAGCCCTGTAAAATTTGATATTAACCTATAATATAGATTCTAAAATTGACTAACATTACATCACATTTTTTAAAGTTAACCTTTCCTAAATCTTGAATCCTAAATCCGAACCCCATTTACGTCCCAGTCAGTTATTTTTACATTGTTTGCTTCAATATCCGGAGTAAAATACGTTCATTCTGCAATGGAACCCTGTAAAATACCTCTTTCGATTCCAAAACTGACTAATATTGCGTCACATTTTTAGAAAGCTAACATATCTTTTTTTGAAATCCCGCTTACATTATCCAGGTATAATATGTGCACTGTTATCTTCAACTCTCCTACCCTGTTGGGCTTTTTTTTTTTAGCTTCCCGCGGTGTTCAGTTATAATAATACTAACTGGGCCCCCTTTCGATGACAGGAATGGTCGGTGCATTAACATCAACTGAAAGTCATTGGCCTACTACATTTACACTCTACTGGAATGGAGCAATAAATCTTGAAAGAAAAGCAACACATGCGTTTCCAAGTTGCCCAAAATATATGCATATATGTATTGATTGATTTTTTATTCCGCTTTCGTGGTTGTACACTCCAGAATTTCAAAAGTGTGGAATCATGAGTGCGCACGGCTAGTGAACAGAAACCTCATTTGATTACAATGGCGTCTTAGAAGACAGACTTTCCCACGATCAGATGTAAACGAAACTAATGAAAAACTGAAAATTAAACTACAGTGACTTCAGGCTCCTCAAAGAAACTGTGCACCCTTTAAATGATTCAGAACCACCATTCATTTTGTCAAATTCGAAAGTTCAGTGGTTCGGAAGTTTTAGGCGGCCGAAGTGTCATACTTTCACCAATAAAATATATAGAGATTGTGTGCACTGTTATCTTCAACGTTCTTACCCTGTTGTATTTTTTTAGCTTCCCGCGTTGTGAGGTATCCGTTAACCTGGCCGGTCCTTCCTCGTCCCAGAGACTGAGAGTGGCTGTGCTGCCTGTTGCCTGTGGCCTGTGCTCTGAAC
Organism: Aplysia californica; assembly: GCF_000002075.1. Lineage (NCBI taxonomy): Eukaryota > Metazoa > Mollusca > Gastropoda > Aplysiida > Aplysiidae > Aplysia > Aplysia californica. The sequence continues at coordinate 253,171 of NW_004797397.1, forward strand.
TGGGAGGTTGGAGGAGTCCCGACAACCCTGCTAATCTAGAACAGTGACATGTGTACCCTGAAATGAACCTGTGTTCTCAAGCATATCACCATTTATGGGACAAACAAACGGACGTCATTCAAACCAACAATTGCTAATTAGCCAGAAGGTGTCAGTAATGAATTTCTTCTGTTGACCGGAACGTATTAACCTGAAAACATCACTACGTGGCCCAATAATATAATATTACTACTCCACTGAGTATAGAGTAGAGTCGAGTCGTTGAAGGCACTGGAGTATTCGGGCCAGACTTGATGAGAACGTCGTTCTATTTACAAATAAAAATAGACTACTCTTAACTGTAACTTTGAACATAGCTTTCCTAAGTTTATTGATATCCCTAGCTTAGCTTTACCTCTGAATCAATACCCAGAGCGCTCACGATTATTATGCATTGTTTGGTTTTACAAATAGACCAACTGCATTATTCAGTTTTTAAAAAAGTATGATTCGGTTTAAATTATAGCTTAGCTTCTCAAATTAAGGTGAGATTTTTGAGAATTTCAAATTGAGATTCCTACTCCTCTCAAACTGTCAGATTTTCGTTTTTAGCTCTTGTCAGGCCCTTTCAGTTCAATTTCTACTCATCAGGCCGATATCTTAGAACGTATTTTCGCTTTTTATCTCCCTAGTGTGTCCTTTTTACTATCCTTCGCTTTGTCTCTCTATTTTTCTTTATTTATTTCTCTCTCTCTTTCTCTCTCAATCTCTCTCTCTCCTCTCTCTCTCTCTCTCTCTCTCTCTCTTTCTCTCTCTCTCTCTTTCTCTCTCAATCTCTCTCTCTTTCTCTCTCTCTCTTTCTCTCTCTCTCTCTCTCTCTCTTTCTCTCTCTCTCTCTCTCTCTCTCTCTCTCTCTCTCTTTCTCTCTCTCTCTCTCTCTCTCTCTCTCTCTCTCTCTCTCTCTCTCTCTCTCAACGCACTGCTGTTCCTTCTTTCTCTTTTTGAAGAACAAAAAAAAAAGATTCCACCTAAACAGTATCTCAGTGAGATTGCGGGTTTGGGGGTTCGAGCGTCACTTCGGTCCGACGTTGTGTCCCTGGGAAAGACGCTTTCTTTACACGAATATCCCACTTGGCTCGGTCCCTTCGGAGATGGGCGTTAAACTAGGAGGCCCCGCCTCTTAAATATCCAAACAGTGTTTATAGGGGCGTTAAACCTATACCATTTCACCATTTTCACCAGTATCTAAGGACAACAGACCTGACTGTGAACGACCAACAGTTCGTGTCATTTTGGAGACGGGTTGCTTGGACTCTGAATGCAAGGACCACATCGGAGTGAATGGGGTGCAGTATCCCAGAAGAAAAAGAGACCCTATCGTGGGGATCGAACTCAAGCCTTTTATTTTTTCTTATTATTATTATTATGTTTTGGTAAGTGTGTTGCTGCATTGGCAACAGCACAATGTCATATGAGCGCGCAGGACAAATTAAACATTTTCAGCTGGAAGGAATTTAATTTTGAATTTTGTCCGGGTGGCGGCCAAAGCCTACTCGTATCGATTTTGGGACTACCAGGGGATCTTTAATGCATTCGAACCCGGAACCTTTGAATAAGAGGCGAACACCTTGACCTCTAGGCCACCAGAGCAGCCCCCGAACTCACGGCTTGTCCTATAGGAGAAGTTTGGTTTCATTAGTGTATATATTTGTTTGGTTGTAGAGAAAACTCCCCTTATCTTTTAAAGAAACTGAACAAGGGGCAAAAACTTTGCCTTCGATTTTCTCAAAACAGCATTTTCGGGAGAGCCCCCGTGTGCTTAAAAGCGACCAAATAAGGGTGAAGTAACCCCAATTTTAGGACTTGTTTACTGTTTGTAAAATATGAAAACTTGAGTATCTTGAAAACTAGACCTAAACATCAAGTTTCACAATTCAATTTCATTTTCAGCATTCCAAACTCCTTTTAAAAAGGGATGGTTGAGCCAGGAAGAAGACATTTTTTTGAAAATGTGAGGCGTTCTGACGATATGAGTGACTGCTCGCGATCCAAGAATGGAGATATCGGCCGAAAATCAACGCTGGGGTCAGATTTAAAGATTTTTAGTTGATGCCATTTTGTTCAAGTCTACCGTACGCGTCTTCTATTATTCCATACTTACAAATTGTATAAACTGCATCTAAATAGTTGATGTATCAATTTTCATACCACTAAAACCCGAAAGAAAACTCATTTGTCAGCACATCTCACAAATGTGACGACCTGTGAAGTTGACGAGTGCCTGATTCCACCGCGTTGTGATACATATTATTTTATGTAACGGATCAACTTGGCTGGCACCAGCTGTCTGTTCGTGACTTGAATACTGTCAGTAACAGAAAGGTGTTGATGGTTCGGGTCAAGAAAGGCCAGTAAACAGCCTAATGTTCAAAATTTGAAATCTGGCAGGTATCGTTGCAACGACACAGCAGACGCCTCTCAGTCAAACGACATTTTTTAATTGAAAAGTCTTGGTGTTTCTTACGTCCTCATTGACCCAATTTAGATCATTTAGGAGGCGGTGGCGGAGCGGTTACTGCGCTCGTCTCCGAAGTGGAAAGTCCGGGTTCGAGCCTCGGTTTGGACACAGATTTTTTCACCCCCTTCTGCCCACCCAGCAGTAATGGGTACCTGACTTCGAGTTGGGGAAGTAAAGGCGGCGTGGAAAGGAACTGGCCACCCTGCCACAATATGCCCAAGACCCAGGAAGTTGTCTCACTAACAAGGCAATTCCCAATGTCTGGATCGGATGCGGGAACAACTTTTACCTTAGGAGGCGAGGCGAGCCTCCGACTCTGCCTGTCTGCCGTCTGCGCCAACCGGGGATAAAAGGGATACAACCATCCCAGCAGAAAGACCGAGATACTCGATCAAAAATTACTCCCACTCGGTAATCAAGCTCATATCTCTCCTGTGTGTGATAGCGAAGCATAGATTTGTCTCCTTTTTAAGCCTGGTAGTGTAAATCTATGCAGCGAAGTGCCTAACTATTCCACGTCAGAAGCTTGTTTTTGTTTGGTTCTCTCAAACAACAGTTATATTAATTATAATATGAGAGGGATAAAATTGCTCAGATCTACCTTCTTTTTCTACATGACATGAACACTTTCGGTAATAAAAGGGAGCGGAGCTGATGACTCGAGTCAAGAAAAGCCAGTAAATAACATAAGTTACAAAACTTGAAAATTCTAAGTCTGTTGTCCTCGTAGCACATCAGCAGCCGACAGAACCGTTAAGAAAGCCAGCAAGATCTCTGGATATGATTTTACTAGAATTGATTAAATGTATAACATCACACGTATAGAAAAGATACAAAGCATTATAAACAACCCATCACATCCCCTTTCAACGCAATTTGTTAGATCACGCATCGGCAGATATGTACCTCCAAAACCAAAGAAAGAAAGATATAAAAGAAGTGTTTTACCATCTAGCATAAGGCTTTTGTCAGAATGAGCCTAGATGTGTGTTGCTGTTTGGAGTATGTATCTATATATAACTCCAAAGGTCTTGTAATTAAATTACTGCAAGTGGTTGAATGGTGCATCTGATGTGAATGTACATTTTGTCAGCTTTACTCCTCTTTTCATATTGAATTTTTATAATTTAATTTTTTAAGCATAACTGCATGTGTTTTTACGGTCCTGTACAGCCAAGAAAAATTTCCCTGTTGGATAAAAAAAAAGTAGTATCGTGTCTGTTATCTTATCTCTGTCAAACGGACGGCGTCTGTCGAATTATTGCGGCAAGAAGCTTCAGTGTCACTCGCAGGAGACTCCAGTTCGATTCTCGAATGGGGAGAACATTTTTTTTTTGAATACCTCGCTCTTTCTGCTGCGATGTTGTATCCTTCTCACCCCAGATTGGCTGCGATAGGCAGGTCGAATGCTCGCCTCCTTGATGATCTGAATTATGTTGATGGAGACGTAAAAACATCTACTTTCTATCCGTATAACATCAAGTATCTTTTTCCTTGCCACTGAGCGTTACTTTCGATACAGAAGCGACCTAAGCTCGGTACAATGTCCTTCCCAGAACTGGAGACCGACTAACAAACAAATATTTAAAAAAGAAAACAAATCTAGAACAAAAAAAACAAAATTAGCACAAAAAAACTACATCATCAAAGTGTAGAAGATGTTCCGACTGTAGTGACCCCAACACTGTGGACAACAGAAGGAAAAATCACCGCCATTTGAATTATGGATTTCTAACGCGGTAAAAAAAAAAAAAAAGAAAGAAAAAAACAAACAACAATTTTTTTCAGAAGCGAACAAATAAAACTAAAAACAAAATAACACGGACTGCAAATCACTGGTTTCTGGCTAGAGGTCACCATAGTGTTACTTTCTGCGTCACGTGACCCTTAAGAACGCCTTTGTCCCCCGCTCGGTCAGATTAATTGAAGTTTAACCCTATCCGTACGCCCGAGGGTCATTTTGTACCATCGGGGTTGTATTCTGCACATTTTTAGAATACTACAAGTCCGAAAATCTCTTTGAGACTTTGAGTATTTCTAAGAAGAATCATTCTGACAGACTGCTATGCAAAGCGTACAGATCGGATTAACGAGTAAATTTCCTCTTTGGACAGTGGTGGCACAGAGTTCCCCACGCCGTATGGATACGATAGTAAAACACGACGTACGGATAGGGTTAAGTGGTGGCAGAGAGTTCCCCACGACGTACGGATAGGGTTAAGTGGTGGCACAGAGTTCCCCGCGTCGTATGGATACGATAGTAAAACACGACGTACGGATAGGGATAAGTGGTGGCACAGAGTTCCCCGCGTCGTATGGATACGATAGTAAAACACGACGTACAGATAGGGTTAAGTGGTGGCACAGAGTTCCCCACGTCGTATGGATACGATAGTAAAACACGACGTACGGATAGGGATAAGTGGTGGCACAGAGTTCCCCGCGTCGTATGGATACGATAGTAAAACACGACGTACAGATAGGGTTAAGTGGTGGCACAGAGTTCCCCACGTCGTATGGATACGATAGTAAAACACGACGTACGGATAGGGTTAAGTGGTGGCAGAGAGTTCCCCACGACGTACGGATAGGGTTAAGTGGTGGCACAGAGTTCCCCGCGCCGTATGGATACGATAGTAAAACACGACGTACGGATAGGGATAAGTGGTGGCACAGAGTTCCCCGCGTCGTATGGATACGATAGTAAAACACGACGTACGGATAGGGATAAGGAGAACAATGTCTAAGACCAATAGGATGCAGAAGAATCGTTTTTGTATGTGAGGTTATGCTTTTTGTGTGTGACTGATGTACGTTGAAGAGACAGAGAGAGGACTGGGCGTGTATGTGTATGTGTGTGTGTGTGTGTGTGTGTGTGTGTGTGTGTGTGTGTGTGTGTGTGTGTGTGTGTGTGTGTGTGTGTGTGTGTGTTGTTTTGTTGGTATTTGGGTTTTTTGTTTGTTTGTTGTTGTTTTGTTTTGTTTGTTTGTTGTTGTTTTTTTGGGGGGTGGTAAGTGTTTAAGGGCGCTCGCTACTGCATAAGGTCATATTGTGATCGAGCGCGACACATTTTTCAGTTGGTAGGAAATTGTGTGTTTGTGTGTATAGGTATGTATGTGTGTATGTGTGTATGTGTGTGTATGCGTGTATATATTTTTAAGTGTGTGTATGTGTGTATATGTGTGTGCGCGTATGTGTGTATATGTGTGCGCGCGTATGTGTGTATGTGTGTATGTGTGTATATGCGTGCATGTCTGTATATGTGTGTATGTGTGTATATATTTTTATGTGTGTGTATGTGTCCCGATCTCCTCTCCTTCTTTTTTGTGTTTGTTACTCTCTTGTAACACCTCTAATCTTCGGCACTTATATGACTTTATTGTGTTGAAAGTGCCGTAAAACTTTTACTAAAACTTAAAAAAGTAGCAAGAAGAGAGGAGTCGGAGGGCGACAGCATCCTACTCAAAAAGAAACGATAAAAAAAGAAGAAAAAAATATGTTTTAATATTTCAGAGAATTTTTTGTGTACATGAAATTCTAAAATTGAATCTTCGCCTACCCTGCGAGATCTTTCATGCATAAATTATGCTTTAAATGTTTCTTTTTTGACACGATGATTATGACGATGATGATGATGATGAGGAGGAGGAGGAGGAGGAGGAGGAGGAGGAGGAGGAGGAGGAGGAGGAAGAGGAGGAGGAGGAGAAGGAGGAGGATGATGATGATGATGATGATGATGATGATGATGATGATGATGATGATGATGATGATGATGATGATGATTAAATTTGAAAAATCTACTAAGTCTCAACCCCTTTTTTTTATTCCCTGCTACCTACGAGGGTGGTTAAAAAACTCACCTGACCAAAATGAATGTCGTCCTTACATAGACAATCAAAAGTTCAGAAACGGAGGCCAACGCCGTTGTTAGCTCCCTTGTACCTCCCAGGTCGTGTTGCAAGGTCACTCCCAACCAGTTATATTTTAGTTTGAGTAGAGATTTTACGGCATCAGGTCATATGAGCGCCAGAAGATTAGAGGTGTTACAAGAGAGTTACAGACATAAAAAGGTAGGAGGGGAGATAAGGACGATAGATGTTTGATAGGAAAAAAGAAGCAAACCACACCAGAGCACCCGCCAACCACCCACAACCAGTTGTTATTTTGCTAAAGTTCTGCTTAAAAGAAATAGATCATTCGGAGGAGGACAAAGCAGTTGGTGAAGAGGGGGGGGGGGGATAAAAGAGGTAGAAGAAGACAAAGTGGAGGAATATGGAGGGGTGAGAAAATGTTAAAAGAAAAAAGAAAAAAGTTCAAAACGGAATGGAAAAAAAAATCTTTAAAAAACTCTCATTAGTTGTTTTGTCATTATAGAGATTGTGAATGTACAGTGGTTCTTTTGTCTGTTTGTTTGTTTTTAATTATTCTTTTCCACCACCCCCCCCCCCTTACACCAAAGTCATAGGGGCAGCGTACTGCATGTTTTATTGTAACAATGCTCTCCACTCTCCATCAACTCTTTTCCTTATTTTTTTTATCGAATTTTACCATTCTCCCTTTACATTTTGACATATTCAGCCTGAGCTCTTCTCCTTTTAACTTGATCAGGTTAGGCTACCGGACTCGTAATCCTGAGGTTGCGGGTTCGGGGGTTCGAGCCGCGGGCCCGACTCTGTGTCATTGGGAAAGGCACTTTACACGAATTTTCCCCACTTCACCCAGGTAGAAATGGGTACCCAGCTTTTATAGACAGTGAATGATCTTGTCACTTTGTTAGTATTTACTTGAGCGTTTAACCAGCTGCTTGCACTGTATGCTTCCCCGGAAACTGAGAATGTTTCGGAGTGTTCTATGGTCTGCTCGGGTAATAATATAGTATTAAGCGCATAGAGCTTGCTTTCAAGTGGGGATATGCGCTATACAAATGCTATTTATTATTATTATTATTATTGTTATTATTGTTATTATTATTATTATTATTATTATTATTATTATTATTATTATTATTATTATTATTATCACTATTATTATTATTATTATTATTATTATTATTATTATTATTATTATTATTATCATCCTCACCATTGGCTCTCTCATCTCTTTTTAACATGCTCATCATTAGCTCTCTTCAGTTTTTAAAATATTCATCACAATGTTCTCCTTACCTTTCAAAGTCTTCACCCCTTGCTTTCTTCCCAACATCGTTCACGCAGCAAAAATACCTTCTCAGATGCATGTCCGTATGGCTTCTGACTCGCTCAAAGATGGCGTTTGCAACAAGTCTCGACTTCCGAGAAATTAAGAGTTGAAATGCTTGCAAAAAAAAACAATTGGCCAATAGACAAAAAGCAAAGTTTAAAAAAAAATTAACTGCTATTATGTTCTCATGGAGGGGCACAGCGGTCCAGAATAGGGTGGAGTTGTTTTGTGGGGGGGTTGGGGGGGGGGATTTTATGGAGGCTTCTTTTTTCATCATCATCATCATCATCATCATCTTAATAATGATAATAATAATAATAATAATAATAATAATAATAATAATAATAATAACAAAAAATGACATTTATATAGCGCTCATATAATAATAATAATAATAACAAAAAATGACATTTATATAGCGCTCAACCCCGATTAAAGTACACAGGCTCTGTGCGCTTTACAAGACAGTACAACGTACAACCGTAACATAAAGAAATGATCTTTGAAAATGTGTCAGAGAACGCCAAGAAAAGAAGAGAGAGATTCTGAACCTCTGTGAACTGAAAGCGAAATTGGTTGCTTTTAAGGACAAGCAGGCTAACCCAGATTTCGGGGATTTCCAGAAATCTTAACCAACACCAAAAGCGGGCACTGCCCTACCTATAGGAGAGGTTGGGTTTCACTAGTGTGCATATTTGTTTGGATATAGAAGAAAACTCTCCTTGTTTTTTAATGAAGCTGAACAAGGGGCAAAAACTTTACCTTCGATTTTCTCAAAACAGCACTTTTCGGGATAGCCCCCTTGTGCTTAAAAACGACCAATTTGGTGTTGCGGAGACAGGACTCGTTGAGTATTAAAGGTTGTCATTCATGGAAAATGTAAAGATGGCTCTGCACCGAGTGAAGACATACTTACTTGAATCACCTGAATGTAGAACTGGGGTTTTAGGAAGACGGAGTGCTCCATGCTTCCTCACCCCTCTTCATTAGGGTCCATTAATTGAGTGTGGGAAGGCCGATTGTCTCCATCATCAGCTGGGTGTGAAGACATGCTACATAGAAGAAGCATCTCTAGATAGGTACTCGTAATAGCTGGAGTTTAGAATACCATGTTTTATAAAGGTGAGAGCTGGAGTTTATAAAATCATGTTTTATAAAGGTGAGAGGGGTTGGCGCCATTTTTTGTGTGCTAGTAAACCAATTCCCACAAAACCAGCTAATTGTCATTGCTTCACTAAAAAGATGTGAAATCAAGCAATCTTTGCGTTTGCGCAGAAAAATAAAATAAAGATTTTCTGACACAGTTGACTTGTGCTTTATTAGGAAGACAAAACCCCTCTTTGTTACTTTTTTTTTTTTTGGTAAGTGTTTTACAGTGCTCGCAACTGCATAAGGTCATATGAACGCGCAGGACACATTAAACATTTTCAGTAGGTAGGAAATTTTGAATGTTGCGAAGCCTACTCTTATCGAATTTGGACCACCAAGGGATCTTTAACGCGCGCAACTTTCACACAGGACCTCCGAGATTTTTCACGCTTATCCGTTAAGGCTAGATGTAGATCTTACCTACCATAAGATTTAGGCGTGTGGCTGAAAGACAGCAGTAAGAAGGAGCCAAGGAGTAGCAGTAGAAAGACAGCAGAAAGAGTCAGGAACCCAGAGGAGGGGGGCAAAGGAGGTGAGGGGGTGGATCAGAAAGTGAAGACGAAAGCAGACGACAGAACATTGTTAGAGAGCAGGAAACAATGTGTAAAGCAGAAAATTTTACATAAGAAAATGTTCCGTCACTAACCGGGTTCGAACCCGGGACCTATTGAATGAGAGGCGAACACCTTAACCTCTAGACCACGAGAGCCCCCATAATGTCCTTCATTGTTGGTTTTTTGTTGGGTTTTTTTAAGTAGAAGGTTTTACGGCGCTCGCAACTGCATAAGGTCATGTAAGCGCCATTGTTTGTTGTAATTGTGACAGCGTTGAGTGCGTGCACCTGTGGTTATCGTTGCACAGTTGCTCGTCCCCTTGGGTGTCTTAATGAACGGATTCTTAAAGAGATAATTAGCATTCCACGCCCCCCCGCCCCCCCACACCTAAAAAAGCGAGTCAGTATTCTCTGCTTATCAGACGTGTGGCCAACACTTTATTTGTCAAATAACAAACGTGAACATCGAGGCTAAGATGTGCTTGCGG
>NW_004797397.1:263864-265767 GCF_000002075.1 Aplysia californica
TCTCTCTGTCTATCCATCTATCTATCAGTTTATCTATCTATCTATCTATCTATCTCTCTCTCTCTCTCTCTCTCTCTGTCTATCCATCTATCTATCAGTTTATCTATCTATCTATCTCTCTCTCTCTCTCTCTCTCTCTCTCTCTGTCTATCCATCTATCTATCAGTTTATCTATCTATCTATCTCTATCTTTTCTTCTTATGTTTTACACCTTGTCAATCCCTAATTCAAAAAGCTACATTAGGCTAAGCGTCTCGGAGATTCTAAAGGTCATAAAAGACATAACGATGACAAGCATTCGTGACGCAGCATACATTGTCATGTCGTCGGCTTGCATATTTCCTTCCCAACTTTTCGCCAGTTGCACTTTTTAAAAAAAGAAATAGACGTGTTACTTGCCTAATACACATCTTGCCTGTAAATCCTGCTCTTGGCGTGTCTGACATACGTGAGACATCGTGGTGAACTCAGGCGCTCGTCAAAATAATTAAATCAAAGAAATCAGCATTTTTTGGGGCCGATTGGCATTTTTTTTTTCCTTTCTGGCTCAACACCTTTTATATCCATTTAAAACACATTGTTGTGTGGATTTAACTGGAAAAACATAGACCCCAAAAGCACAAAAACTGTAAATTTTCTGTTTCCATGGACTCTCAAGCGAAGTAAATAACTAAACTTTGACAGCCATTTTCCACTAAGTTTTCTTCTGAAACAAGGCGACACTGACCTCCTCCAATCGCAAATACTCCGACTTCTTTTCAAAAAGGATATTTTTTTAACCAAAAGCAAATGCAAATGAACAGCCTTTAAGATAATACCAATAGCCCTCAATGCCCCAAAATGTACGAGAGCCTGATTCGACCACTTTGCGTCTGACATAATAATAATATTATTATAACAGTGAACATTGTTCCATTAAAACATTATGCTACTGGAATGGCGTCGTTTTGGTCTACAGCATATTCCTTTTGTTTAATAGTCAGTGCCTACTTTTGCCAGCTTTAAGAGGCTATTTTTTTTCCTAACTGCTCACCTATATGTAATAATAAATTATGATGAGTAGCATTTGTATAGCGCAAATTCCCGCTCTACAGCAAGCTCTATGCGCTTTACAATTTATATTATTGCCCCAGCATACCTGATATCATACTGAAACAATCTTCTGGGAAACATGCATTCAGTGCAAGCTGCTGATTTATAGGCGCTGAAACACTAACATACTGACAAGATCTTTCTTCGCTGTTTATAGTCAGGTACCCATTCACACGTGGGTGAATTGAGAAAAATTCGTGAAAAAGTGCCTTTCCCAAGGACACAACGTTGGGCCTGAGGCTCGAACTCCCGAGCCCACAACCTCATGTATCACGAGTGTGGTGAGGCTAACCACTATGTACGGGTATTTCTAAGCTAGACATAAAATAATACCTGTTTACTTTACTTTACTTTTATCCGCCGCTTATACCATTTTGGGTGTCGCGTGAAGAAAGATACGTCTCTTTGGTGTAGGATGTGATGCATAACATCATTTGCGCCCACAATTTATCTGATTACTGTGTTTCTAATTTACCTAATAATACCTGTGGCCAATGATTATAAATACGGTCTCTGCCTGTAGCTGCCTGATTGATCCCCACCAAAATTACCAAATCATCCACTGACTAGAAGGCGATACATCCCAGGTTAGCAAGCACAGGTCTTTTTGTTTAAGTAGAGGTTTTACGGCGCTCGCAACTGCATAATATGAGCGCCAAGGGGTGGATGTCAACAGAGACGTCTTTATAGGCAATCAGGCTTACTCTGCTCACATCTCTAGCTTCAACAGCACAAAGTCTGCTTCGACTATCAAGTCATCCCAGAAGTAGCGGGTCACGAGAGTGTGACAAACATACAAAAGAAGTAAAGG